>NW_005841997.1:1297428-1299608 GCF_000455745.1 Alligator sinensis | reverse complement strand
AAAGAGGTATGGCCTGGCCCAATCTGGCCTGCCATGGAAAGGGGACATGGCCCAGCTCCAAACCACTGCTCAGGGCTTGCGGTTTGGGAACTGGCAGTGGGAGAGGGTAGCTGTATTAATGGCCACTGCTCCCCAAACCCCTGCCAAATTTCCTGCCCCTGGAGGGTCCTGCAGCTCAGATGCCGTGGCTCTGTGGGCCAGAGGTTGAGCATCCCTGCTTTAGAAGAACAGTGCAGTCGATTTGAGGAAAATATTTCCAATTTGGTCATGTGTCTTTGTATCAACAATTCATTTCCAAGAGTTATGCTAAAAGAGGGAAAATGCTTCAAAAGTACCTAGGTGATTTAGGATATTAAATCCTGTTTCCACAGGTAATTTAAGCACCTAGAGCAGTAATTTACTACCAGGGTACCATGGCACCCTGGAGTGCCTTGACATCCTTTGAAGGGTGCCACAAATTGTCACACAATGGCAGCACTGTTAGATGTGCAAATAAGATTCACAAGATAAACCCAGAGGTTTCAAATAGGAATCCACAGTGTTAAAAACCTTCTGACCTGCTGTGAGTTCTTTGCAGCAGCAGAGCTGCTCTAGTATTTTTCTATAGTAAAAAAAACTAGTGAAAATTAAGACCTGGCATTTTCCTGGGGGTGCCTTGAGTTTAGCAAGGGATGCCTTGAGTCTAAAAAGATTGAGAACCACTGACGTATGGCTGAATCAAACAAAGGGATGTAGGTACCTAATTCCCACTGAAGTATATGTATTTTTAGCTCATAAGTCATGATTCTAAAAAGGTATCAGGACCCTAACCCATTCTCTAGGCTTAAATAACATATTTGCTTTTGAAAATGAGACTACGATTCCTCACTAACTTTTCAAATTTTACTCTAAATCTGGAACAGTAACATGTAACCTAATTGCCCCTAAATGCAAGTTAAAACTGCTTGAATTTTTGAGAACCAAATATTTGCACTGAGTTTCTTATGAATGAACCTCAGGTCAAGCCTGATTAGCAAATATCACTCAAGGAATCATTCTGAATGACTCAGACATGTGAGAAAACTGTGACTGGTTTGCAGACAGTTTTTACAAAAGACGTTGAGGCAGAGTAAGGAAAAATTCTTAGTAAACTACTAGATCTGAATGACTCTGCCAGCCCCAGCTACTGAATTGTCATGAATGCTGTGAGCAGTTAAGTTTTAAATTACTTCAGCAGTGGGACATCCACTTTTTCCTGAGAATCTATTCCTCAGTCTAACACACTTCGCTATCAGGAGACTTTTCTTGATATTCAGTCAAATGTTAATTTACTGAATTTCATTCCATTTCTCCTAGTTACAGTCTCTTGTGCTCCTTTAAAGAACCCCCATTTCTCCTGCTGATGCCTGGAGATCAGTATTAGGTTCCACTGTTTAGCCAAGATATAACTATTCAAGATGGTCAACACTAAGAGCCCAATCCTGTGCAGAGCAAGGGTGGGAATATCGTGCAAATAAAAAGCAGCAAGCAGGATAGGTTCATAGATTCATAGATTGTAGAGTCAAAAGGGACCACAATGGATCATCATGTCTGACCCCCTGCCCCTGGCAGGAAAGAGGACCAAGGTCAGACGACCCCAGCCAGGTGACTATCAAGCCTCCTCTTGAAGACCTCCAACTTAGGTAATAGCAGCACCTCTCTTGGAAGCCCATTCCAGATCCTGGCCACCCTTACTGTGAAAAATTTCTTCCTAATATCTAACCTAAATCTACTCTCAACTCGTTTACACCCGTTATACCTAGTCACTCCCTGATGATGGAGGGGAACCAACTGCTGCACTGATGATGAGGGTGCTAAGGTAGTGCTGACAACCTGAGGAGGAGAGCATGGAACTGAGTCACTTGTATGTGGTGATGGTCATGGATAAACCCACACCTGTTCAGGTGTGCCAATTTTCTACCTCTTGTTTTTGACCGGCCCTTTGGAAAGCAATGGACTGCTTGAGACTGACTTCTTTCTAGTGCTGATAATTATGTCTAGGGCTTAATTTTCCTAGCCTCCACACAAAAACCTGCTCACACTTGCCCCGCTGCATAGCCACCTTGCACCTCCTGCTTTGCTTCACATAGAAGCTTCTAAACAGAAGGGGAAATTTCCCAGTACTCCTTCCGTATTTTTCTTGCCATCTATCCTGGCCTAGG
>NW_005841997.1:1272622-1297418 GCF_000455745.1 Alligator sinensis | reverse complement strand
CCAGGTTTGGATCATATGTGACTTAAATCCTGTCCTTTACTTCTGATTTGTTTTTTCCCTGTTTAATCTCTGCCCTCTTTCAGGGCTTACCTTTTGACTGCTGATTGAACGAATATCTGTCCTTCTCAGCCTCTCATCCAAAAGCAAAAGATCAATCGCTAGTAATATGGATGCACAAGTGGTACTGTTCTTCTAGTTCTCTCTTTCATTTTCTTCTTTTCCTATCTGTCCCATTCCTATGTCTTGCTGGAGCAATAATACAAATACATGGAACTATAATGAGATACTTAATTTACACAACCTCAGTTAGAAGTACACAGAGAGGATGACTCCACTTGGGTAGGTCTGAAGTCAGCAGTATTACAGTGGTATAATATTGGTGTAAGGGAGATGAGAATCAGTCTTGCATTGTCACAGGTGCCAGTCTTTTCCCACTGTCAGTTTGACAGCCCCTCTCACTTAATCTTCCTCCAGTAGGTTTCCCTCTCTCTGCCCTTGCACTAAAAATAAACAGAAAAAAATCTTAAAAATAAAGTGACACAAAATATATAGGCATGCCAGCTGGAGTTTGTAACACACACACACACACACACACACACACACACACGGCCTTTTTTAAATGAATAATTTGTGAGGGAATAGCACCAGCAGAACAGGAGTGCACACCTTCTCCTTCTGAGTCCTCACCCCAGGAGGCGGGCAGGCTGCAGCGTGGGTCAAGCCCCATAGCCTGGCAAGCACTGTCAGCCTCTATGCCTTTCACTCCGACACACTTCTATACTGAGGCATGTCCCTTACGTGGTGCCCGCCATGCCACAGCCTGCATGGAGTGCACCTTTTGTCCTTCACTATCATGAATACATGTTTTAGACTGATCTTCAAACACAAACTTGGCCTTGTATTATTATTTCATGGTCTTTTATTTCCTCGAAACATTAGTGGCCCACCCACCATAAGATCATATATGTAGCTAAAATGGCAACATGTGTCTGGCAATTTTGCAGTCCCAAGCCCCCACGTATCCCCTTGAGCAAAACCCTTCTGAGTGATTAGAAAGACCTTGCAGTGAACCCTGAAAGTTCACAGACTTGACCAACGGGTGGGGTGAATTCCAGAGATGAAGTCCATCTCCAGAGGATGCCTGCATTCAGCCCACCAACATGTGAAAGCTGAGGGTTGCTAACAAGTGCATTTCAGGTAATCTCCCTTTTTAGAAAGGCATCTCATTCTGACCTCACATATCTCAGTGTTACACTGATTTAACTCCATCAGCCACTCACTCGGTACTTATAAAAGAGGGCAGATTCCAGACTCCCACAAGAGAATGCAGGACTCTCCCACCCTGCCGGGGACTCAGTGCTGCGTAGGGATCATAACCTTAGATCAGTTAGGTACAATCTAGGAATCTAAGGTCTTGCCTATGTAAGTATTTATCTTAAGAAAACCTGCTGTTTCTCTGCCTTACTTCAGCTCCATCAGTGACAGTACAGGGGCTAGAATGGCATGGGTGGCAGCTAAGAGGTATGGTTGACAGCCCAGAGGCCTCAAGTTTGAGATCACAGCAGAAGTGCTCACAGCCTGGCCTGCCAGATTCCAGCGAATCTGTGGATTCTGTTAAATACCTTGTCACAAGGGAAGTGGCAGTACACAGTAACAGTCATAGGAGTCACCTTAATTGGAGGCTTATGTTTCGTGGCTATTTGAGCTAGCATTAAAGGCAGAGCCACAGTTAAGTCTGGATTATGTCTCCTGTTATCATCCTATGCTCTGAGAAAGGTGGAAATTCCTGTTTACCGTTGTGATTTCCACAGCAGGAGCAGGCATGTGGTTAATGATAAAGCCATAGCCCAAACCACAGAGGGCTTCATAGAGCAAAATATTGTCACCAATATAACTTGTATCAAAATAAAGCACGAGGAAACTACCACACCATGGGAAACACGTAGAAATGGTAACCACAAATTGTAGGTGAGAAAATACCATTGAAAATGCTAAGGAAGGGCTCATGTCACTTAGCACAGCTAGTCCACAGGACCCACTGCTAGTCAAAGCCCCCTCTCTACCCATTAAGCAATAGAAAACAACCCTTACCCGTTTAGCCACCACAACCCAACAACACTGAATGAAATTATTTAACCACTTGGCTAAATTTAAAACTTGACAAAAGAAATATAAAATAATTCATAGAAGCCACATCCGTGAGAGCGGGCAGCATAATGTGAAACATTAGCACAGGCATAGGGACACCTGACCTAACAAACACTTGGTTCTGCCACTTGAGAATTTTTAAGTGTAATTTCTAATGTGTGAAAGAGCTGCTCCTATCATTGTCCTTTTGTATTTAATGCAGGCCGGCTGCCCTTAGGAGCAATCAGGGGCCAGAAAAGTGACTCTAGTTACACAACTTTATTTTTTGCTATTTTAAGTTAACATGGACCCCATTGCTAAACTATATAACCCTTCACACCCTAGCCTTACAACCACCCACGGTAAAGTAGGGAAGTGTTGTTATTGCCATTTTGCAGAAGAGGCACAGAACAGCTCTGAGTCTGACCTTCATCAGGGCTTCCAGGGTCAGGTGGAAGTGCTACGACTGGTCAGGCCTTTTAGTGTCTATAATATAAATGATCAACAGATTTGAGCTTGAGGGGAAAATCGAGCCACAGCCTAATTCTCCATGCAGACATGCCCCAAATGGCTTGCTTAGGGTCACCCAGGTAGCCCATGGAAGCCCCCAGCAGAGTAGGGAGTTGGACCTGGGTGGCTTTGAGTGCTGGGCTGGCATACTTATTTGGCAGGTGGGCATCTTGCCTCTCACATCTGCCCTCCATTAAAAGTAAATTATATTAATAAAATAGGAGGCATACATTGAAATTCAGGGATCCTGGAAAATTAAGGAGGAGAATGTGGTTACTTCCCCACATTTATTTTATTTTATTTTATTTTTTGCCAGGGGAGGAGTGACAGGGCAGACTACTCAAAAAAAATCGTGGAAAACATTTGAAATCTGCCAGCCATTCGGAGATTGGAACCTTTTCAGTTCTCAAGAATGGTAATGGTTTAAGACTATAGGGCAAATTGCTCATTAAAGGTGAAGCCAGTGAAACGTTAATGTGTTCATATCCCTGTTAAGGCTGCAGGATACTTCGGCTGCTGGTGAAAGTTTAATCATCCGAGCTTAAGTGAACAGTTTAGCTAAAGTGAACAGTTGTTTTCATGCCTCGCTTACTGAAACGTTTTGAGCAGCAAGACTCCCCGTTTGCTGTATTTTGCTTTATGTGTTGGAAATGACTCTTTTTGCATGTGCCATTTGTATCTGCTCATTGATTCTTACAGGCATTGTAAAATATAACATTATTTTAAGGAGAGCGTAGAGAAGAGGGTCCAGAAGCAAGCAACAAAGATAATAAAGGGGTTGGAAATCAAGCCATATGAGGAAAGACTAAAGGAACTAGGTATGTTCAGTCTGGAGAGAAGGAGATAAAAGGTGGATATGATAGCAGTTTCCAGATATTTGAAAGACTGCTGTGTTGAAGATGGAAACACGTTTTTCTTTGCCGGATAAGGCAGAACAAAAATGTGTTTAAACTACTGTGACGCTGTTTTAGATCAAATCTCTAAGAGAATTAGGACAATGTAACAAGCTATCTAGGGAAATTATAGAATCTCCTTCTTTGGTGGTTTCCTAGAAGACATCTATCTGAGATGGTTTAGAAATGATGTAGAGTGAAACCTTCATCTGTACAAAGCATTGGACTAAATGATCCTTGAGTGTCTTTTCTAACCATGTGATTCTATGTTCTTCAAGACATCTTAAGTTAGACAAGGATAGCTCAGTAAACTGGCCACTGCATAAGCAGTTGAAACACATCGATAGTACAAAATTTTCCGAGGAGGAGTAGAGCCCTGACACTACCAAAAGACTACCTGAAGGGATGTGCGGAGCACGTTAGTGGATAGCCTGCGTGCCACAGCTGCTTTTTCCGTGATACATCCCTTACAAAATTCCCTTTACTTTTACTTCTTGGCCAAGAACTCATTGCTATCTGTTTAGGTATAGTTAATATTATTTCCACTCCTTCCTTTATGTATGGTTGTTGTCTGTATTCTGAATGGGTTTGTATATTTTTCTTCTGACATTATTGCTAGTACGTATAAATACATTAAGCTTTTGATGCATGCTACTCTTTGGACAGATGTATCTTGCTACAGCCTGTAAGAAAAAGGATTAAACTAGTCTACGGTTTTCTGCTCCTGTATCGTGTTGTGTTTCAACAGATGCCTAAGAAGGATCAGGAAGTTCCCTTGCTTCTGAATAGCTATGCTCACAGAATCGAAAGTAGTGATGGAAAGGACCTTAAGAGGTCATTTAGACCAACCCCTTGCCCCAAGGCATAGAACAATGGGGTCATTATAGTTATTATCATTAAACTCTCTTAAGAAGATATTGATGTAGACAGATTTTGCACCTGTGGGGAAAAAATTAATGAGACCAGAATTATAATGGAGGGCCTCATTGTAGGATACAATGAAACATTAGTAAGAGATAGTTTGTGGAACACCTATGTTTAGCTGAATTAAGTGATAGCAAAAATGTGATTTCATGATTTAAGGAAAAAAGGGAGAGAAAAGAACAAAACAAACCAGTGAAGTATATATAAATGTGGAGGCCTGACTTATAAGGCAGTCTCCTTTCCTTAAAAGGGAGTAATAGGAAACTGTTGTCTTGCCTCTCTATTTTTGTGGTGTTTCAGGACTTGTCACTATTTACAGGCAAAGATACTCTCCCGATCTGTGGAGATCTATGCATTTTAGTCCCAAACAGTGACTCCTGGGTTATGATTCCTGCTTGAAGCCCTGTCAAATATATCTTAATTTGTTAACGGTTTTGCTTCATTAGGCGGACTCTACTAAAAGGCTATAAAAAGTAATAGTCCATTTGTGAGTTTACTGCTATTAACTACAAGTGTTAATTCATGTGCAAAAACTATAGGGCTATATACATTCAGCTAGTAATGAAGTGGAGGAGATTACATAGTAGGTAAGGAAATTATTCCCATTGTAGATTTGGTGCGTATTCGTCTGTAAACAGTCGCCCCTCCAGCTTAAAAGAAAAAGTGATAACTTCTTGTTTTCAATCACACTCCGCCAGTTCTTCTAATTGCTTCACAAACAACATCCCAGGAGTGGGTAATTGGGCCCTTCAGCTTCTCCATCATAATATGAATGTTACTTTGCAGGGGAAGAAAACAAATTCCAATCCATTGCAAAGCCTAACATGGAGAACCGTAGGGGGAAGACTCTTGTGTGTGTGATTTATAGAAAGAAAGGGTCAAAGAATCAGGTTTCCAGAGTGCCAGGAAAGGTTGTATTCCACTTTCTATGTGAGTCTCAGTCTATGTTGGAAGGATAATTTTTATGTTTTAACACTGAATTAGCAAATAAGGAGAGGTATTGCAGGAACACGGCACTTGATGGAAGCATGTAGGAGCAAGTGCTGCACTTGCAAAACTTCAAATGCTTGCATGGACTGCACATGTGAAGAAGGTCAGATGATTACACATACACACCCTTCCTCAGTCTGCTCTCCTGGCTGTTCATCTTTCCATCATATAAGCAAAAATTCACCCAAGAGTGTCTCTAATAGCATTTTGTTTTGGTAGTACTTTTTTTTACCTTTTACACAGAGCTTCCCAAAACACTATATTGCATGCACGATTCTCCCCCTGTGGAGAAGGTGAGAGAATATGAACATAATAAATACTAGACAAAACACTTAAATCCTAGGATCATAGTAAAGTAGAGCTGGAAGGGACCTCACAAGGTCATCTAGTCCAGCTCACTGCTCCAAGGCAGGATCATCCCTGACTAACTCACTCCAGCCAAGTGTCTGTCTAACCTGTTCTTGAAAATTTCCAGGGATGGAGGTTCCACAGTTTCTTTAGGTAGCTTGTTCCAATGCCTAACCACCTTCATAGAAATGTCCTCCTTATCTCCAACCTAAATTTCCTCTGCTGCTCCTAGTCCTGTCCCCTATGGCCACAGAGAATAGTCTATGACCATTCACTTTATAGTGGCCCTGCAGATATTTGAAGACTATAATCAAACCTACCTTCAGTCTTCTTTTAATGCACTACAGGGAAGTGCATAGATTCTAGGTTGGGGAGGGTGATATAAGCACTTACATAAAATAATGTACAACCTCATGAATAAGTGTAACCTATTATAATGGTGAAGAGGTTTGTGTTGTTCCTGAGTTCCAATTAGTTCCATAGTCTCATACCAACCAAGGAAAAAACTCGGTCTCCTGCACAAAGGAGTGTTACCTTTATGGTAGAACTAACCCAGTTGCCAGAAGTGTTTTGACTTCATTGTGATTGGCAACAAAGAAGCCAGCAGGTTAGCACCAGGTTGCATTTTGCTCCACAAGAAACGGTCAGAAGAAACTAAGGCTTGCCAGTGAGAAAGAGAAAACCAATGGTGAAGGCAACATTTTTTTCAACCTTTCTGGACATTGTACCATCAAAATGGAAAAAATATTTTTTTTAAATTAAAGTATATTAACAAGGTTTTTTATTTTGTATTTACATATTGCACTATTTGAACAGATTGCATCTGATGGATGGCTGTTGTTCTTTATGATTTATATTGTGTTAGCACCTAAAGCAGCCAGTTGCAGACCAAGAGACCCCATTGTATTAGATGCAGGGCAAAAACAGAATAAAAAAGGCAGTCCTTTCCCCAGACAGTTGACCATCTTCATTCCAGCTTCAGTTTCTGACATCTCATCTATCCCAAAAATCTTAATACAAGCCAGAGATATCAAAGATACATCCTGCAGGCCAGATGTGGTCCATGAAGCATATCATCCAGCCCTCGCTACTGACCATGGGTCTTGGAGTTGACCCACAGGCAGCGTGTGGTGCAAACTGGATGGGCTCTGCGTGCTTTATGTGGTGCCTGCTCCAGGACCATGCCACACATGGCACTGCACATCCACTCCACGCTAGAGCCAGGGCACATCTGAGAGTGACCGGTATGGTCCCGGAGTGGTCAGTTTGGGCGCCACAATGCATGCATCACCTGCTCCAGCCACTCCGGGATGTGCACTGGATCCAGCATGGAACACAACTGTGCTGAAGTGGGCACCATATGTGGTGCAGTCCTGGAGTGGCTGGAGCAGGTGCTGCATGCAGCTTGGTCCCAGACTGGCTGCTCTGGGACACCTGCAGCACATAGCGCCCACTTTGGGCTTAATCCAGCCCACAGACCAGCCCTGCACCACTCATCCAGACCACATAACCAAATGAGTTTGACACCCTTGACAAAAGCAATGACAAAGATTCTGGTAAAAAAAAAAGTAGTGATGACCGAGGGATGTGGTAGGAGGAAAGTTAAGGTGTGTCACAGCAGCTGCAGAAGAACAAGTCTGAGCCTTGCTTCAGACTCACACCAAACACTATCTCCTGGCGACCCAGCTGTAAATGGGTACCTAGTCATTTAGGCCAGGGACTCAAAAGTAGACAGATGTGATGCTAGTCACATTGGTCTCTTGAGTGCCATTAGTTATAGAAACTAGCTGCCTTAGTCACACCAGCCCAGTGGACTCTCTAGGCTTGAGTGACTTTTTTCATAATACATTTTGATTTTTCTGACTGATTGAAAAAAATTGCTGAGCAATATTTTATTAATATTATACAGGACTATTGTCAACTCTGAGGTATTCAAAACAGGAATCCAAGAAGAGATCACTTTTAAGATATATGTTATATTTTAAAATAACCTTATGCATTGTAAGCAAAAAATCTGTCATACTTGGTACTAGATTTGTTCTCTGAAATACAGAAAGGATTCTTATTTGTGTTTCAGTGGCCACATCTGTATGAGAGACTGACTGCACACTAGCTTGTTACTACTGCTCAATAGCGTCGCATGTCATGAAGCATGATGCGATGCTACTGCGCAGTAATAATGAGCTTCTGTGCAGTCAGCATCACCTAAAAACTGGTCGGCGATGCTACTGCACACAACTCTGGTTACTGTGCAGTCATTTAGTACTTGTGTATACAAATACTAAGTGATTGCTCAGTAACAACTGTGCAGTCAACGTCTTGTGTAGACACAGCCAGTATGGAGAAGTACAAGAAAAGGATAGCTAATGCTCTCAACATGAAAGCATGATCCCACTTTACCCTTTCACTAGATGGTTCCACTGAGTAGAGGTCTGGGTAACTACAACAAAAAGGCCTGTCACCAAATCTGCAATGAACTTGCAGAGGTGTAGTTCAGACTTTTTCATGGCATCCTTTCTTCACTGTATAATTCTTCCTTCTACCCAACACAATTATCCATAACTGAGCCTTAATATTGTGGATATTTATTGGAGACTTAATTCCAGGAAACTGGTGTCATACTAATGTCTGATTGAACCAGCAGTAGGCAGATATAAGACTGACCAAAGAGTATCCTCATCTTTTATGGAAAAAAATTTAGTCTCCTAAATTTTTTTAATAGATATGGCTCTGTAGGTGTGTATATGTGTGTGTGTGTGTGTGTGGGTGTGTGGGTGTGTGTGTGTGTGTAACTTCAGTGTCTCATCATTGCTTCAAAATAAACCTCTTGTAGCAGTTTCCTAAATACACAGCAAAATAGCAAAAAAGATTAAGGCCCCAACCCACAAAGCACTTATCCATGTGTGCAACTTTAAGCACACAGGTAACCCCATTGACTTCAATCCTCAAGACTCTTGAGAAACATTTTCAGCTTTTCGGAGAAACATGAAGGCAGCATTGTAGCTCAGAGAGCAATTTTTACTTACGTTTAAGTAACAGAACAGGCCTGGCTGAAGAGTTAGAAGAAAACAGGAAAGCAAGAAAGACCACAATGTAGATAGTTAAAACAGGACTGAAGTGAAACCAAATGGAGTAAAACAACAATGGTGAGTCTAAGCAAGGAAAATATTAGAAGAATGTGGGTCATGTTGGGTGAAACAAAATGGCAAAGGCAATGGAAAAACACAGAAGAAACAGGGGGAATGTTCAAAGAAAAATCAGATATTTTCACAAGGGTTGTGTGGGCTGCACAACCACGAATAAATATGAGACCTTGCTAGAACTAGTGACAAATATGGACAAACAAGTTGTGGACAAAAGGTATTGTGGTTTAGGTTAAAGTAAATATGATAGGCCAAACATGATGATTGGATAGGCATATATTGGATAGTGCCTATCTTTAAGAACGGGAAGGAGGAGGATGCAGGGAATTATAGGTCAATCAGTCTGACCTTGATACCTGGAAAGATCATGGAGCAGATCCTCAAGGAATCAATCTATTGTGAAACACCTAAAGGGGAACAAGATGATCAGGAACAGCCAGCATGGATTCACTAAGAGCAAGTCATGCCTTCTATTATAAGGTAGACTCTGTAGATGGGAAGAAAGCAATGGATGTGATATATGGAGGACACTTTCTACCATGACATTCTCATTAGCAAGTTGAGAAAATACAGTCTAGATTAAAGTACTGTAAGGTGGATACATAACTGGTTGGACCATCATGCTCAGTGAGTAATAGACCAATGTCTAGTTGGGAGGAAGTATCAAGCAGGGTTCTCTAGGGGTCTGTCCTGGGTCTAGTATTGTTTAACATCTTCATTAATGATTTGGATGATGGGATTGAGTGCACACTTAGCAAATTTGTGGATGACACTAAGTTGTGTGAAGTTGCAGACACTCTGGAGGGTATGGCTAGGATCCAGAATGACCTGGATAGACTGGGAAAATGGGCCTCAATCAACCAGATTAAATTCAACAAGAACCAATAACTTCTTCACTTGGGACAGAATATTTGCATGCACAAATAGAAACTGGAGTATGACTGTCTAGTCTGCAATAGTGCAGAGAAGGACCTGAGGGTTAAAGCAGACCCTAAGCTAAATGAACAGTGTGCTCTTGCTGCAACCTCCCCCCAGCAGTATATTGGACTGTATTAACAGGAGTGTCACTTGCAAATCAAGGGAAGTGATTCTTCCACTCTGTTCAGCATTGGTGAGGCCTCACCTGGAGTACTGTGTTTGGTTTTGGGCCCCACACTTCAAGAAGGATGTGGACAGATTGGAAAGAGTACAGCAGAGAGTGACAAAAATGATTGGAGGCCTGAGAAGCACTACTGAAGAGGACAGGCTGAAAGAACTAGGGTTATTTAGCCTTCAGATATCTCAAAAGTAATTATAGATGAGATGGAGATAGACTACTCTCTGTGGCCATAGGGGACAGGACTAGGAACAATGGTTTTAATCACAGGAAATTTAGGTTGGAGATAAGGAGGAGCTTTCTGCATATGGGGGAGGGAGGGTCAAGCATTGGAGCAAACTACCTAGAGAAACTGTGGAATCTCCATCCTTGGAAATTTTCAAGAGCAGGTTAGACAGACAATTGGCTGGGATGGGTTAGTCAGGGATGATCCTGCCTTGAGCAGGGGGCTGGACTAGATGACCTTATGAGGTCCCTTCCAGCTCTACTTTCCTATGATCTTATGAATGCGTCTGAAACGGGGAAAAGCAAGAAAGGAGTGAGGACATGAAAGAAGGGCCAAAGGAGAGGATGAAAGGAATAATGGCTGCTTACAGATGTGAAAAACAAAACAAAACGGTGCTTTATTTCCAGCTTGGTGCACCCCCACGCTGAGCACAGCGCAATTCCAACAGAGGCATCGTATTAGTTTCACCCAGCTCGCCCAGCATCTGTAAAAACTGGGAGCTTCAGTGGGGCTTTTTGGCACTTGTATCTAATAGCTGATTGAATCAACTATTACATAAAAGTGCCAAAAAGCCCTGCGGAAGCACCTGATCTATATAGATGCTGGAGAGCCGGGTCAAGCTAACTCACTTCCTCTTCTGGTAAAGCACTGGTTTTTGGATTTTTTTTCAGGTCTGCCAGTAGCCAATGTGGATATTTAAATGAGGGCATTAATGATGATCTGGAGGCCAGTGAAAATAGCAAGGCAGGGAACAAGCCTATTATAGCACTTCTCGAGTTCTCACACTAGTGGCACTGACTACCACTGACAAAATAGGCCAAACTGTTCTGGCTTTCTTTGGCTGTGAAGGTGGCCAGGATCTTTCTGGAGACCAGAAAAAGGAGTAAGGCTAGCTCCTCATTGGTGGTGCTTACTATATAACCAAAGGAGATGGGGAAAGAGACTGGAAAGGAATCTGGTCCCATGGATATAATAAGGCTTCAGGACTATATTCAAGGAAGCAAAGAACCAAGTATGTCCCCCATGAAGGTCTTCATACACACTGAGCTATTTCTGCTGCTGTCTGTGGAGGGAGAATGTGAGAGAGTGAGATTGGTATTGTCAGGAAGTGCCAAGGTACTCCAGTGATATGAGTGCCTAGACAGAGGGAGCAGGCCTACTGTAGCAAGAAACCCAGTGGCAAGGAAATGAGGGGAGAGGGAGGCAAAGGCCACCAAGCAACAGAAGCGCATGGGTGCTGAATCTAAGGGAACATTTCCAGTTGACCCCAGCTGAGGAGCTAGCCTACACGTATTCTCCTAATATCACTTTTCTATTAAAACACTTGCTGTCATTCATTGCCAGAGGCATGCTACAGGTTTTGGAACAGGAGGGAGATTAGGTCCATGCCATCACACTTGGTTGATAATCTCTCTAGTCACATGTGGTTCACATTACAATGGCACCTCAGTTACTGGTCACTGATGAAAATAATTATTACAGCAGTGATAGTTCAAGAGACAGAGAGATTGCTGGAAAGAAGCTATTTTGACAAGTTTGATTCACTCTCTAAGCTGGCAGCCAGAGAAGAGGAAGAAAACAAGGTGATCAAATCAGCTGAAAATAAAATTGTGCAGTGGGGGGTGGGGAAAAGGAAGTGGTCAATGATGATTAAAGTTTTTCAAATGAGATGCAAAACAGAGGTCTGGACAGCTTGTAGTCACTGGAGATTCACTGCCATTTTCATTAGAGGAAAGGTACTAATCCCTCCATCTCAGCCAAATTCCAGTCCCTACTGGAAGTACATTCTGCCTACTTAATTTAATCCACACTTCAGTGTCAGTGAAATATCCTTCACTTCCTATTCTGGATTGTTGAGTAGTGAAGTTGTGCATAGTTAGGTAGCTCCTGCATTCCACCCCTGACATAGCTGCATTTCTGTGGGCAGGGGAATAATCCTGACAAGATCCTAAGGGGTTTGTAAAGCGGTTTGAATTTTTGTGGTGAAAGCACTAAAAGAATATAAAATATTATTATTTTGTGAAAGGAGAACAATAGATAAAGAATAATAGTTAAAGATAAGCAGCAACTTGCATAATGTAATATAGAGAAAATGAAATTAAGTAATAACTTTAAGGAGTCTAAAATAAATATGGAAAAGGAACAATTTTTCCAATGATTTAGTTGGTCTAATAAAAGATATCACATATACCCAAAGAACCTTGTCTGCCTATAAAAAGGGAACACCCTCTCCAGAATCAGGGGCTACATTACAGGGAGCAGGACAAAAATTGGGGTCAGTGGAGGTTTGAAACTTTGAAACCTGCCCTGCATTTAAAAGCACAAGATAGCAGGTCCCATTTTGGAATGGATAAAGAGAAGGACTTCAAAGCCAAAGGAAGTTATTTTGACTTTGCCTAGGGGCATGCTGAAAACATTTGGGGAATCCTGTGGGCAGTTTTTCCTGATCTCTCAGCAATGACAGTTGTTTGGTCCACTGCCTTGTTTGTTGATACTTGCCTACATTTTGAGAGTGGGATTTTTTTAATTGTGGCTTTACTGTATTTTGTTTCCATTATGTCATACAGAATGTCTCTGTTGGAAGGTACTTCATAATGCAATGATATTAACAATAGTAGCTATGAGAGAACTTGCACTATTAAGGTGCATCTACATGAGACACTTTACTGTGCAGTAGTGTAGTTTAATGCACAGTAAGCATGCATGTCTACACATGTGCATGCTTACTGCGCAGTAAATCACGTTACTTGTGAGTAAATTTGCTACCTGCAAATGCAAGTAGAAAATGTACTTGTGAGTAGTTACTGTGCAGTAATGCATGTGTAGATGCCAACCAGGAGCAAATCTGCTCCCTGTCAGCCCTGCCACTAAGGCCACTAAGGCCAGCTACAGGGTTCCAGGCTGGGAGCTTCTCCTGCCCCAGGGCTGCCCCAGCCTCAGGCCCTTAAAAGTCTGCAGGCATTTTGAGCCCTGAGGCACACACAGGCAGTCTGAGGCCACAGGATAGCCACACTAGCCTGCCTGCACCCCAGTGCCACTGTCTGCCACTGCAGTGCCATGTGGCTGCCAGGCCCATTCTGTCCAGGCCTGCAGGGTGCTGCAGGCTTCTGCTAGGCCTGCCAACACCTGGGCCCAGCTGCAGGCAGCTCCTGGCCACCAGGACCAGTTCTAGCTGCCTGCAAGCCCACCTCCAGCAGGTGCTATGGGGCATTGCCTCACTGTGTGGCTGCCAGTCCTGCTCTGTGTCCTTGTGCTGGGCGCTGCAGGCAGCTGTCCAGGCCTGGCAGCACAGGGACAGCTGCGCAGAGGCCTGGGGAGCTGAGATGGGAGCCCCAATGGCTTCATCATCGCTGACACCAGTGCTCGCCACCCAGGGCCCCAACTGGGCCATGGAGGAGATTGGCAACCTTGTGGCACTGTGGGGCAAAGCAGAGGTGCAGCTCCAGTTTGCATGGGATGGGCACAAGGGGCTATCAGGCCAAATGTGGGACTGCAGACACAACCAGTCAGCATGGCAGTGCCACATAAATGTCATGGCCTTGTGGGCACAGTGGGTCACCATCACTGACCACAATCATCAGTCAAGGAGAGCCCACAAGTCCATGCCCTTTATGTGGCAACTGACAGCAATCCCCCTGCCCCTGGCATCTCACGTAGATGCACCAGGACGAAGCAGAGCTGCCGGCCATGCCAGCCCTGGCCATGTGGTAAGCCCTGCACTATGGGGAGGGCCCTCCCTGCCCCAGCCCCAGCCTCTGTCCCTACCCCTACATTCACCCCCCTGGTCCCTGCCTGACCCAGCCACGCTACCCTGGCCCTGGGTTCCCTCCCCGACAGCACACAGGGAGGCAGGAGACAGTGCAAAACTTTATTGAGCAGCCCATGCCCCCTCAGTTTGGTGGGTACGGCTGCTCACATGCTGAGGAATGCATCAATGCCAGCAGTGATATCTTCCTCAGGCTCGCCATGACGCATGCATCTGCAGGGGAATAGCCAGAGGCTGGGGTGCTGACCATCTGTGCCTGGGCTCTGGCCCCTAGGCACCTCCATCCTGTGCCCCCCCCGGGATGGTACACAAAGCACATGGTAAAGAGTTTGCACAGAGAAGAGGGTGTTTTATTGTTGGGTGGTACAGGGGCTCTGTTGTTGGGCTGGGAGAGGGGAGCTCTGTGTTTTTGGGAGGTAGGGGAGTGGGGGGCTCTATTTGTTGGGGAGGCAGGGGAGAGGGGAGTCTATCTGATGTGAGGGGAATAAACCTTGTTCTTCTGAGATGTTTCTGCAGTGAGCATGGTGTTGGGGGTGGGCAGGAACGGTGGGGGGTTGGTGGGTGGCAGTCCAGGCAGGGAGTTCATGAGGAGGCCAACACCTCTTGCACCCAGTGCCCTGGACCCTGATGGTGGGTGTGCGGCTCAGCTGGCACCTCAGCAAGGGGGGGCCATCACTATCACTGCCACCACAGATGGTGCTCCTACTGTCAGGTGTCCTCCACCCACCATGCCTCCTCCACCCAGGCCTCAGGGAAGAGCTCCCCCCAAGCCTCACAGACGTTATGCAGCATGCAGGCTGCAACAATGACCCTGACCCAGGGGAGATTGTCCTCAGCAAACTTGAGGCAGGCAGTGAGGGTGCACCAGCGTCCCTTGAGATGGCTGAAGGCACACTCCACCAGGGCATGGGTCTGGCCCAGGCACTGGTTAAAGTGGGCCTGGGTGGGGGCCCAGTTGGCTGGTGGAGGGCTGCATGAGCCAAGGCAGGAGCAGGTAAGCGGGGTCCCCGATGGGGAGGGGTGGGACCACCACAGCATCCAGGTGCAGGTCCAGCATCCCTGGCATGAAGCAGCTGTTCTGCACCAGGCCTGGCAGGGTGCAGTTGAGGAACATGTGGGCGTCGTGGGCACTGCCTGCCCAGCCAGCACTCACATGCACGAAGGCACTGCAGTGATCCACAATGGCTTGGAGCACCATGGAGTGAAAGCCCCTCCAGCTGTAGTAGGGGTGGTTGCCATGAGGTGGGCAGGTGATGGGAATGTGGGTCCCGTCCAGGGCCCCAATGCACTGGGGGAATCCCAGGACACAGAACCCTGCCACCATTGCCAGGGGGTCGCGCACCCAGGGCACTGTATTCCCCAGCATGGCCTGGAGGGCACCACACACCTCCAGGATGGCCTACCTGGCAGTGGCCTTGCCCACCCCAAAGAGATGGCCCACATAGTGGAGGCTGGGGGGGGGGGCCCGCAGAGCAAGGGCCAGCCAGGTGCCCATGGGGAGGGGCAGCCATCAGTTGGTGTCCTGCTGCTCCAGGTGTGGCCAGAGCTGCTCTAGGAGCTCCCAGAAAGTGGCCTGGCTCATCCAGGATGCCTCCAGCCACTGCTTGTCATCCCAGGTCTGCTGGATGATATGCAGCCACCAGTCCTGGCTGGCCCAGCAGGCCCAGGGGTGGTGGGGCGGGAGGCTCAGGAAGGTCACAGCAGCCCCGGGGGTGGCATTCAGCAGACCATCATTGCCATCCCTGCTGGGGTCTGGCCAGCTCAGTGGGGTCTGGGCAGCAGCTGCATGGTGGCGGCAGCCATGGTATGATGTGGACATCATATGGCTGGACAGGCGGTCACTGCATGTGGGGGAGCCAGGCAGGCCCAGATGGCCCTGTGCCAGCCAACAGTCAGGGTGGCAGGGCCAGCATGGTGGCCAGCAGGAGCCCAGAGTGTTGGTCATTGCTGCCAGGGACAGGGGCTGGAGCAGCCATGATGTGGGGAGGCAGAGGCAGCGAGGAGAGAGTTGTCGCATGCTGCCCCTACGTTGTGCACCCGGATCCTGGCCAGGGAAGTGGCTGGCCAGGGAGCACAGAGTGGAGCTGTCTTTTCAAGATGAGCTCCCCCCCGGTGGCGGCAGGGGCCTATTGCAGGGCCACGGGAAGTGGCACCAGTTTGCTGCTAGGAGCAGCAAATCTGCTGCCATATCTCTACACATGGAGACACCTGGCTGGGAGCGTTTACTCGCAAGTAGTTTACTTGCAAGTAAACTGAACTCAGATCAAATGCATGTGTAGATGCGCCATTAGAGTATCAACAGAAATGACCGCTGTTTCAGAAAAGAGATGGAAAAGGGAAGAAAGAAAGGGGCAGTCAGCTGATATGTCTACTACACATACACAAGCAATGATTCAGAGAGGGGTTACTATAGGAGTAACACTAATGATGAGACACCACAGATAAACTAAAGGAGGTGATGTCCAGCTCATTTTACAATCTGAGTATGTTACAAAGCTAATCAAGAGGAAGAGAAAGATATCATTGCTTGGAGAAGTGGGGGGAAAATGACAGTGTTCCTAGGTCATTTCGGGTTTTAGCCATCCATGAATTTGATTGGAGAAATGTACACAGCAGTATAAAGTCTTCAGGAATGTTTGAAAAGCTGTAGAATATAATTTCTCAACTGAAAAGTTAAAAAAATACTGCAGGAAGAGTGGCTAGGGAGGAAAGGAATACACCTACCAGGGAAGGGACACTCAGCAATGGAAGATCAAAGGAATAGCCATGCTTGCTGAAGGGGCACCTGCATTCATTATGTCAATATGCCAACTAGTACAGTCCAGCTGACCAACCCCTCCTAAACTGTTGTGTTGATCTGTGTGTATGTGTACACCTTCATTTTATCCCTCTTAAGTTTTAAGTTTTGGAACTGCAGCTGTCTCGAGACCTTGTTCTCCCTGTACAAAAATATCACATTAGTGCATCCCAAATGCTGTCCCAAGCACACTCTCTGAAGCACAGAGAGTTAACCATCCTCTGAAAGAGGCAAAGATCCAGTAGAGAGTAGGTGGAGAGAACAACCAACTAGGATTTGCCTCTGGGTAAAAAGTACATCAAGTTCACTCTACTACTTGGGGCAGACTTTCTAAAGAGCTTGGTTTCCAGCACAGTGCAAAATTAGGTAGACAGATTTTCAAAAGAGTTCAGTGTGCTGGATGTTCACTGGTCACTAAACCTTTTGGAAATATGGAAATGTAAGTGCTCACCTGAGACTTCAACCCTTCTGAAAATCTGGCTAGAAATTACCCCGTGGGAGTTGTTGGATACAGAACCTTTCTAAAAATTTAGCACTTATGCAGGTGCCTTACTGAAAACTAAGCTCCTTAGAAAATGTGGCTTCAATTGTGGGTACTGAGCACTTGAAAATCTTGTCCTTAGATACTTTACTTTCCAAGGTCGTTGAAGCATATAAAGTACTAAGCCAGTTTTGTTTTGAACCATCAGAAACGGCTTGTTAACCAGCTGCAAAATGGATGTCAGCGTACTAAGCCACACCGTGAGCAATGGAAGATCCTGGCCATATTTTCATAAACACATAGCCCCTTTGTAGAAAATGATATAAAAGCCCATGTAACTAATTCATCCTCTACCACATTTAGGAGAAATGCACTGAATAATATATCCATCACCAGACTTCATAGACAATGCATTATATTATCCTACATGTCTTGTCATAATATATTCAAAGTGATATGTGACGACGGCAAAATCTGTTATCCATTAAAAAGGTGCTGAAGACCAGCTTGTCGGAAGACATATTTTTCTTCAATTTTGCTCCTCATTAGTTTTTGAAGCCTGGAAGTTATAGAACAAAGTTCATGTTAAAGGCTACCACTAATATTACCATGCTGCTTTAATGCTGAAGTAATCAAATATGTGAAAACTATATTCCCTGGTTCCTAGCACTACATTTTTATTCTAAACATTGGGAAAGCACACACATCCTGGAGAGAAACATGTTTGCAGCTGACCAATATTTATCTGAAAAGTGTGATTTCCTCAAAAGCAGCTTGATGCGGCTTCCTGCCTGGATGTTTCCTAATGCCAGGAGTCTGACTCCAATCTCATCTACTCCATACATTTACATCAAAACCAGTGCCATTTCATTGGCTTAAGTGGAGTTCCTCCAGGTTTACAGACTGATATAAATGAGATCAGAATTAGACTCAGTTCAATTCTCTTTTTCTGACCATGGTGGTTTGTTTGTAATCCTAATGCAGGCAGGCAGAATTTCTTAGATTCTCTGAGAAAATTCAGAACAGGGCTTTTTGCAGGGAAGAGTTTGTCTTTCATTCAATCATCAGGTATTTTTCTCTTGCAGAAATAAATTTGATTCTTTCTAATGCAGCCTGTGCATTCAAAAGTTTGGGATCCTGATGCTGCACCATTCCTCTTTCCATCAGCTAAAGAGATTCCTAGAATTTCTCCATGTGATTCTGCAGTAAAAAGTTCAAGTAACAGTGCAAAAGATTCTGCAGTCCCATCTTCTGGTTACCAGCACTGCCAAAGAAAACATTCCCAGTCTTCTTGGCATCTTGACTCCTCTGTGCACTTATAGGTTGAGATATTCCTGATCAAGTGGTTCTAGAGAAGAAGCTGTTCACAATTCTCCAATAATCTGGGTTGGTTTTACAGATTATTAGGTGTCTGACGAAATTAGCGAACAGAGGCCTGATCCTGTTCCCACTGAAACCAATGAAGAATACTTACACTGGACTTTAGTAGGATGGCACAATTTTTCACAGAAATAAAACAACTGATTGCTAAAGTGTTTAAGTGAGATGGTAGCAGACCAAAACCCCAAATGTGGACATGCTTGAGCTTCGAGGTATTTGAAATCTGGTCCAGATCTGTATTTTGTGTCTTGATCTAATCTCTACTTTTTAATTAGTAGAGGAATTAAAGGCAACAGTCCATAGGGCATAGTATTCAGAATTGAACCTATCCTCAGAATAAAATCAAAGACCTTAATTATATATTATCAAGTCTTTACCAATACTTATAAACAGCAAATACTTGCTAGAGGAGCTGTCTCCTTGATTTCAATAGGATTAATTATGGAATAATTTACTACCCAGGGGGGCGTGTCTTCACCAGAGGTTTACTGAAGAGTTGACTAATACTTTCCACGGTAAACATTAGGGCTGTGCAAAACGGCACTGTTCTGTTTTGACTTGTTTCGAGGTTTGAACAGAACAGCATTTTATTTCAAATTTCATTTTGAGTTGAAACAGCTGTTGCATTTTGCTCTGTCAAAACAGGGAGGCTGTTTCGACGCTGTTTCACCCGACCATCACACTGGGGAAAGGAACTCATCCTAGCTGGGCTGAGTTCTCAGCCCCAGGTGGATCATAGGGCTGGGGAGGGGAACTAAGCAATTGGGCTCAGTTCCTTTCCCCAGCCCAATCGCAGCGCTTAGGAGGGGAACGGAGCCCGGGCTCAGTTCCCTTCCCCTGTGCTGTGATCAGCTTCCTACAGCCCGGTGGCAGGAGACGGGGAGAGCCAGGACTGCACTCCTGGCTGCTGCTGGGAACACAGCCCTGGTTCTCCCCTGTCTCCCACCATATCACTGCTGGCTTTGAAACATTTCAAAACTTTTGAAATGTTTTGACTAGCCTCCTTTTGTTTTGAAGCTGTTTCAAAGCCCTTTGTTTCGATTCTATTTCGCTGTTTCGAGCTCAAAATGAGTTGAAACAGTGTCGGATCGAAACAGCTGGTGAAATTTTGCACAGCCCTAGTAACCATCTCAGCATCTATGTGTGGTGCTATTAGGATGGAGTAAACTAATTAATTCCACTGTAGGTTAGTTCTTGTAAACACAAGTACAATCCTGCAGTGTTTTTTACTCTGCAGCAATGCACATGTAGATGCTGACAGGGCTGGCTGGGACATGAGGGTGCTTCAACACGGGAGCTGCCTGCTGGCTAGTAGGGCTGTGCGAAGCTTTGGGTGCTGATTCTATTCAGAGGCGATTCGGCCTGATTCAGCAGCAGCCGAATCTCTGAATCAGATTCGGCTGAATAGATTCGGGACAGTGATTCGAATCACCAAATCGAATCACTGTCCCCTGAATCAGCTGAATCGGAATCCAAAGCAAATACTAACCACTTTGCACAGGCCTACTGGCTAGCCCCACACTGGAGCACCTTAGAGCCCCAGCCAGCTGACCCACCCAGGGCCCCCTGCTAGCTGGGGCTGCTCTGACCCAGCTCAATATGTTGTAGTCCCAGGCACACATTAAAACGCAGCACCTGGGAGCAATAAACTCTGGTGCAGTGTTGTGCATTAGTTGCATATGTAGATGTGCCCAGGGTGGCAAAATAGGACCAGAGTAAGTGGATATATCGGTTTTAATTTTACTTTTCTGGTCACTATGGAAAGGCTTTCCAAAGTAATCTAAAGTATTCCTAATTTCTATTTCCTATCAATTTTCAGATTTTGGAACTGAAAATGTTAGTGTCTAGGAAATATTCTCTTTCAATCTTACAACTGAGCACCCAAGTCCTTCAGGAGGCATTGCCAATCCTTTTCTTTTTTCCTGTTTTGTTACTTGATAGTTATTATTCATCATGCTCCTGTTTAAAAAATGGCAGTCATCCAATCAGAGCTCTGAATCATGTGGCTGTACTGGGGCTCTGAACTGCTGTGACTGAGGGGGTATCACTGTAACAAGGAGGCAAACTCTCTTAACAGCTGAGGGAGGTAGTTAGCTATGCTAGTCTAAAGTCAGAGAGAAGGTAGCATCTCTGAAAATATAAGCTTCACAGCCTTGGGAACCTATTTTCTGGTAAAACAATACACTGTACAAAGGGATGGGTATATTAAGGAACCCCTTTTCTGAAGTGACTGCTTCATTGTGTCTTTAAGGTTTCCCATATGAATTTTGCTTGACCCACCTTTACAAGGCAGTTGATTTGTCCTGGTCCTTTGAACAGTTGCTTGCAAGTTTCACTGCTTTTTAAGGCTTGAAAGGGAATTTACTACAAAGAGGAAAACCCTGTAAGAAAAGGTCACCCAATGTCAACAAAGAATAAGGCTCAGGGGATAGATTTTAAAACTCCATGCCCAATACTTTCATCATTGCCTTTTTTTTTTATGATGTGGATGGGACCTTAGCTAGTGCCTGAAAGTTCCAGCATCATTCCAAAAGGTGGGGATGAGCCAAAGGGACAACTTACAGATATTATAGTTTATACTGACATAGAAAAAATGTATGCAGATTAATTGCTGGAGTAAACCTAGGAGTGTTTTCTTGGGAGAAGAGATAGTGAGCCAGCCAGAGAGCTCAAAAAGAACCTCTTTGTGGCCTGACTTGGTTCCCTGCACAGTAAGATTTCTGCTATTAATATTATTGCTATCATTCCAGATAGCAAAGTAAAAGGCAGCAGTTTGCAGAAAGGCTTAGTCTAGAGTAAACTGAAAGGTACTTCTCAAATTAAGGTGCAGGGTGAAGCCCAAGGGGGCTCCTCTTCCTTTGAAGATAACCAGGAATGATCCACCAGTCCAATTATTATTATTTGTAGGACAGCGGTACCGAGACACCCCAAACCAGACCAGGGCTTCATTGTGCTAGACTATAAACACATTGTGAGAGATGGTCCCTGCCCCAAAGATCTTACCTTTCAACTAATCAAGAAAGACAAATGGCAGGCCTCTAGGTACAAGTATGATGCACAGTGCTCACTACCAAGCACCAGTGATTTGTTAATAAAACCAGTCCTCTAGCATATAGAAAGCCCTCAGCCCTCCTTTCCATAAAAATCATCCCCTTAGAGAAAGACTGGCTAAACACAAAGGCCTTGCAATATTCCCTGAAAACCATCAAACCAAGGAAGGAAGAGAATTTCAGAGTCAAGGACCCTCTCCCAGGAAGCATCCCCAAACTTTACACATTCAAATCAAGGAAGAGTCAGATTAAGCCTTCCAGATAATCTCTGTCCTGGAGTGGAAAAAGATTGTTCTCTCAAAATGGGCAGGTTCTATCTATACAGACATTGATCCCTAATCAAAACAATGCTAAAGTATATACTTAATTTAAAGCATGTTATTAAATGTTCTCCTGAGTGAGAATATTGTCTTGGATCAAAGCTTAGTGGAGGTCTAAATGGGCTTCCAGAATAGCTTCAGGCTAAACACTTGCGTTGATCCTAACTAGAGGTGACATTATGACAAAGGCATGGACAACTATGGTGAAGTCTCCACATCCATAAAGGAAGGTTCACCAAACAATAGTAGAGGGGAAAATATTACTTTTGGCCAGAGCTTCCATGGGAAAATGCAGAGGTAGGTGAAGGTTCAATTAGATCCAAAGATTCCAGACTTGAGTAACAGGAGGTGGACACATCCTCTGAGCTAGTATCATCATCATGTTCTTCTGGTCACTTCTTGCTTACAATGTTTTCTGGGTTGAGGGTCAGCCCAGTAGTTCTCATCCAAGTTTAGTTAACTGCACTGTTGTTGTCTATTTACACAGGCAGAGATAAAAGTCAGCTATGTACCGTTGGCATTGCAGCTCAAACCATTCCAGTTCCTCCCTCCTCGGGGGACTTGCACTGAGCAGGAGGGTGACAACAGAATTCCCTGTTATCCCTAGGAACCCTTGGGGCAGATGAGCAATCAGCCAACACCCCCGGAGAAAAGAACAAAGCTGCCAAAGCACAATTCTGTCTGTCCCAGACAGGGCCCACAGCTGTGTCAACACCTTGTGGTCAACAATATCAAAGGCAACTCCTGTGCTTTAACAGAATCAGCATGGATACTTGATCTTCTTCCATCTCCAGAAGGAGATCATCAACCAATAAGACTGGTATAGTCTCCTGGGCCTAAAACCAAACTGAAGCAGGTCAAGGAAACCTGAGAGGTTAGGTATTACCAGAATTGCCTTGATGCATTCATAATCCTCCCCCACATTAGGAAGCAGTGTTTTTGCATGGATTCCCACTCAGAAACTCTGTGAAGTCTCTGCTTATGTGAAGTGCAGTTGATTCTCAGATCCAAGTCTTTCCTGCAAAGAGGCCTATGACACCTTAAGCCAAGGGAGCTCCTGATAAGGGGATTCTGCATGCTGTGAGGAAAGGGGGGGATCATATTGCAGAGGTAACGCTCTATTCCCTACATGTTTGTAGCCCTTCCTTCCCACTTTTATTCTTTCCTGCAAAGTACTGAGTAGGGCAGCATGTAGCCCATGGTCTGTGAGGAAATGCCCTAGCGCTTCACTCTTGTGGAGACTACTAGCTTACTACCCCTCCAAAAATACAGTAAATTACTGCACGGCCTTGGCCTCAGAGCATCTCAAATTCTGCATGTCTGGGGAAGGGAAGGCACAAAGAACTCTAAGACCCCCCAGCCTGACGTTCCACTAAACCTCAACATATCAAATTGAAATGGGCCTCTTTTTGCCCCTGGCTATTCCTATAATTTAAATGCTTTAACCTTATAAGGTAGCATTCAGGAATCATGGTACTCAAGTGTTAAAGCTAATTTGGGGTGTAATTTTGCAAAAGGGTGGGAGGCTTCAAGGGACTTTCACCTCTGAGAATTGACATTTTGTTTTAGCACAGGTCATGTGTGGTGCTCGTACCTACAGTTTAACCTTCCCAGGTTACCTCATATCACCAATTTCCTCATCTCTTGTCTTGGAGGGATCAACAGATTAGGAGCAAAGAGGATTTGAGGCTCATTATTCAGTGGTGCTGAGTGCCTGCTGCTCCCAGCAAGGCAGAGCGGAAACGTGGGTGCTCAGTACCCTTGCAGAAGGAGGTAGTTTGTCTCTGTCAGGTCTGCTCTAGCATTTGCTTCTCAAGGTGAGTTCAGATGTAAATGCTGCATGTACTGAAATGGTAAACAGTGAATGAGTGAATATGTGGCCCACTGAAGCCAGTGTCAAAACTTTCTACTTCAGCAAGGCCTGGATTTCCCTGTAGATTTCCATCTATCCACAGGGAAGACAAGAAAGGCTCACAAGATCTTCTCTCCATCCTCAGCTTCTACCCTCTGTAGCCACCCCTTAACTCTTCCTCCTCTGTCCTAGAGCTCTTCCTTCTACTTGGAGCCTGTGCCTTCTTAACCCCTCCCTCTCTCTTATCCCTACTCCTTTGTGCCCTCACCTCCACCTCCCTTATAAGTTATCACTAACCATTTAACTCTTTTCCTTGCACCTAAAAACAGACACGTGTATGATACAACCTGGAAAAAGCCTTTTCCTGACTCCAGCTTCCCCCATCTCCTTCCAGTCTTCTGTCTCCAAACTCCTGGGCCATGTTGTCCTCTTCTGATGGCTCTGCACTCTGATCTCGGATTCCTTCCTGTCTGGCTTCTGCGCTTTCTACTCCACAGGAACCTCTCTGACCAAGAGGAGAGCTTCCTCTTTTTACCTTTGGTGATCATCACACTGCTGCTTTGGCCATCGGGCCCGCTTTCCCTCTCCTAGCTCCGACTCCTGGCTTTCCTTTCATCTTTTCAATGACTGCTTCACTGCTTCTTCATCTCTCTTCTGCTGCTCTAACTCTTGGCCCTCCATGGAGTTCTGCCCTTCTTTTTCCTTCTCATTAAGTTTTCTTCAACCTTAGTCCAGCCTTAGCACAAATGATTCTCAGCTCCTTTACAGGAGAGAAAGGAGTTAAGTCTCTTATCATTCAGTCCTTGGTGTCTCACTATCAGCAAGGGACTAAGTGTGGTAGTCGGCTTTGTTGTATGGACATCTGTCGGTGCAGTAGGAACTGGAAGAAGACC
>NW_005841997.1:1260540-1272612 GCF_000455745.1 Alligator sinensis | reverse complement strand
ATGATTGCTATTAAATAACTCAGTCTGGCATTTGCAAGTAATTAACATGACACTGGAATTCACTGTATTCCCTATATAACATTAATAGAGCAAGTCTTCTGTGGCACTCACCGTAGAACTGAATAAATAGAACACTTTGCCTGCTCTAGATTTGAGCTAGAGATATACAGGTGAACAGCTCTCTAGTCTGTTACCAACCCTTGAGCCAATCTGTTTCTGTTCTGGAGGAACTAGCAAAAGCAAATATCTTTTCACTCATTCTATGACTATATATCACAGATTATATAGTTCAGTATGTTGTGATTGTTCAGTGAATCCTCCAAGAACAAACTCAGCCCAAGATTCTGCCTGGTTCTTTTCTAACAGTGTATACATACACAAGTACATATTTATCTAAGTACACAGCTACTGCAGTCAACCATGTAGCAAAGCTACCTGCTATATTTCTCCTTTTGTGCATGGCTTTTTTTCTTTTTTCTTGGATCTCACTGGGTAGGTCTACATGTGCAATTAATGCAGCTGAAAAAATTGGTGCAGTTTGCGCCAGAGTTTATTGCTCTTGGGTGCCACATTCACATGTGTGGCCAGGACCGCAGCATGTTCAGCTTGGGCAAAGCAGCCCCAGCCAGCATGGGGCCCCGCAGATCAGCCTGCCAGCCTGGGACAGCTCTGATCTGGCTCAATGTGCTGCGGAGGGGCTGGCTAGGGTGTGAGGGTGCTTCAGTGTGGGGGCTAGCCAGCAGGCAGCCCCCACACTGAAGCACCCTCATGCCCCAGCCAGCCCTGTCAGCATCTACACGTGCATTGCAGTGGAGTAAATAACTCCACCGTAGGATAGTATATGTGTCTGGCAGTACTGTCCTATGGTGGAGTTAATAAATTTAGACCATCCTAATAGCACTGCACATGTAGACAGTGACATTTTACTGCAGAACTAATTAGTCAGTTCTGCAGTAAATATCTTGTGTAGATGCACCCACTGTCTACATTATCAACTATCATGCCAATATCTCTGGGTACAAGAGGATCCAGGCAACAGATTAAATTTATTAGGAGTCAGAGCTTGTATTCGCTTATGAGGGCAGAGCCTCCAGCCATATCTCTAAGGAAATATACTACAATGCATTCCCATTCCTATTAGCATGGGAGAATAGGACCCGCAGCACAGCCTTGCTTTCCAGTTGAAATGCTAGCCAAACAAGCAAAATATGTCATCCAGGAGACCTCAGAACAGCTTCTGAAAGGAAACAAAAGATGAATGAAATACATTTAAAAAGAACAGTTTTAGCCCCAGAGTGCCTTGAGTTCTAGAGTAACTGAGCCCAGTGTTTCTGTACATCTCAAAGTTAGCTTCAAACACCAATGCCAGGTGATGTGTAGGGAGGACATGGAGGGGGGGGTATGTGCCCCCCCTGAGATTGGCCCTCACCACCTGGGGAGTGGGGGCACTGAGAGAAGCCCCGGCCAGCGCCCCCCTGAGATTGGCACCGGCTGGGGAGCGGGAGCGCCGAGAGAAGCACCGGTGGCACTCCCGGTTCTGCTGCCGGTGCTTCCGGGGTCGGCTATCAGTCACTGGGGAACCCCCCCACTGGTCGGTGATTGGCCGCTGGTGCCCCCCCAGACTCAGGAGGCACCAGTCACCCATGCCCCACGTCATTTGCAAAAGATCGGACATCACACTGAACTAAACAAATGTTCTAGATGATGGCAAAAGTTACAGCTTTGGGGTCCCAGCAAGACCCAGCATGAGGTGCAAATGCAAGGAAGAAATGACCATCCAGAAAGCAGTGTAGCCTTAGCAGTTCCTTTATTGCCTGTAGTTCTGCGCAGGCTGTTTCCATAAAACTTGGAGAGATTTTCAAATAGAAGGGATTTTTTTTTAAGTAGCTTTATGTTAAACAGTCTTCATCTTCCCTAAGTAGCTGTTTTCCTCTTTCTCTCTTACTGGTTAAATCTGGGTTGAGACTTGATTGCTGTAGGACAGAGGTATGTTAGGAAATTTGATGCAAAGGACAAGAAAACAAAAATCAGAGGTATTCAGCCTGAAAAGAGGCTTTGTCCCAGGCATAATTCTTGTGTGTTTAAGGACAGAGTAATAGATTTGGAAGGATAAGTCATATATCTTGGGATTTTCTTCCCTGCCCCCTTTGATTGATTAATTCCAGTCTCTTCAGATCTTTGCCTGTTCCCACAAACCTGGAATCTCAGGATTGTTTGATTAAGTCATGGTTACCATGACAATAAAAGTGCCTCTGGCCAGTTTGACCTTTGACTGGATTCAATTCACTGAGAGAAATGGACAGAGACTATAGAAAAAGCTTTATCTTCAGGCCCACTACCACATAAAACAAGCTATCCCATACTTGCAATAAATGAGTTTGTCTACCCTTTTAAAATATAAATAAGGCTGGAATTCTACATGAAACCTTATGAATTTCGGTTGTCAATTTATCTTTTAATATAATTTCATATAAGATATATGCAATCAAAAGACTGGGGGGATTATGATAACATTTAACATAATAAAAACAAAAGCCAAAATTCAGACTGCACATATGAAAGAGCCCCTTGCAATTATGACTGCATATTATGTAGATGTATATGTAATATAAAATCGCAACAGATTTAAAGGCCTCATTTCTCTTTACCCACCCTGCCCCCAAGCTTCATTCTGAAGGCATTGTGTTGCTGTTGCTCATATAGATAATTATTCCTTTTCAAATACTTTCATTGTAAATCCATTTCAGCAAAAATAAAAAGGGGGGAGCGATTTCAAAATTAAACCTGTTATGCGATTTGTAAATGGGCCTGACAGAATGACAGCCGAATGGCCGTTGCAAGGCAATTCATGCATGCAGGATTTCCAAGATCCCTGGTGGGAGAGTATGCTATGCCTGTGTGTGTGGTGCACACCATTTGTACTGTTCTTCTGGCTGCTTTACTCACTGCACTGCAGCCCTCTGTGGTGGTGAAAAACATTTTTTCTAGTCCACCCCAGAACAAAAATCTGGATAAAGAGGTATGAGCTGCTTGATGTAAGTGTCCCCGCACAATCCAGCAGGGATTCCAGAGGTGGTCTGCTTCCCAAAATGGAGTGGATTGGTAATGTGACTTTAGAAGGATAAATGAATCAAGAGCTTAAGCCACTGGTAAAGCGTGGATTTAAATGTACACAGCCACAGCTAACCACCACTAATATGGAAGCCAGAATGCTGCCCTTAGTTTATTTGGTCAAAGTGATCAGCTGACCAAGAATATGGCACAAAGCCAAAAAGACGGAGGAAAATAAATCCAAGATTGCAAAGCAAAATGGAAAAGGGGCTCAATCTGAGGCAATATTTGGGTTGGCCTTACTTGAATAACAAACAATGCTAGTTTGAAACATGGACCTGAACAACAAAGGTGGGATCTAAATTTCCCCAGCATTTAGATTCAGGTTTCTGGTTTGAATTCACCTCTCTCAGCTTTTGAGAAGCTCACCTTCTTCTGCTTGCTCCGGGCTGTCTTAAATTCTGAAGTCATGTGCAAAGTTTCAGATGGATTCTGTGAGCGCCCACAACAGATGTAGCATTCCCTTCCCTTCCTTCCCATCTCCTTGGAGGAGAGTTGCATGATCTGGCATCATTCTGACAGGCCATTTCAATTGCTATATGATTCAAGCTTACCTAGAACTGGCAAGCTTTATTTATTTTAAGGCGGCCAATATTTTTATGGGTAAAAAAAATGGAAATCCAGAAAAAAATTTCTCTCATCCTGCAAGAATTCTTGAGGATAGAAGGGAAAAAAATAAAATAATTTAAGTTCCTTAGGAGCTTCTGCCTGATTATCTTTGCATGAGACATGGGCTCTTGAAGGCCTGTGCTGCTTTGAAAACAGTTTAAAGCTCTTGAAAATTTTACCCGAAGTCATCTTCTTTCTTGGATCATAAACGAATCTGTCTTTAGACTAGGGTGGTGGTTTTCCCTCTGAATAGATATCAGTACAGTATGTGATCACTATTAACTTGTTCACCATCTATAGTACCAAGACTGCAAAAATTATTAATGTAGAATCAGACTGTTCCATCTCTGTTTTTTTCCCTCTCCTCAATCTTTTGATACTGAGCACTTCCAGTTGTGTCCCTACAATCTGTAAACCCTTGACAATATTTTGCCTTTCTTCTCTGTCTCTCTCTTTCTCTGAAAAACTTCAGCAGCCTATTAGTGTTAGAATGTGAGTGTTTATTAAATCCAGATATCTATTTATCTATTGGTCTATCTTTATGTAATTCATATACGTGGATGTCTGCAGAAGCAAAGTTCTGAGTATAATGTTCCATTAGAGTGAAATGTTTACATAAAGCAAACTGAGGAGTTTAGCTATTATAAACCTGGAGACTGTCAGTTTAGTTACAAGAATGTCATATGCAGTCTATGCTGAGCCTTAAATTGAGACCCTATCACATATCTCTCCTTTTATATTTGTCCCTTTTCCTCTTCACTTGTAGCCAATCACAGATGTACCATAGATTGATTCCAGTGTACCATAGATTGATTCAAATGTGATGGGAATTGCTAATGAACAGCATGACTATCGACAAAACTTTGGTTTAAATACTTGTGTGGGTAACTACAAGACAATTACCGTCTTGCCCAAAGTGACATCTCTCTTTTAGCCTCAAAAACACCACTCCAAGGCCCCAGTTCTAACTATACCTTCCCCAAACTAAATCCATACACAGTCACTCATTTTTATTTTAATTTAGAACTGAAACCTATATAAAGATGAATTTCACCCTGTCTGAGGCCCTCCAGCAAACTAAGTTATTGTAAATTGCAGTATCCATTTATCTGTCATGGCAGTGTCTGAGACGTACACAATCTTTAGCATCCCCCTGGGACACAGTACTATTATCTCCACTCTACAAGTGGGGAACTGAGGCACAGTGATGCTAAGTGAGTTACCCAAGGTCACAAGGAAGGTCCTTGTCCGAGTAGGGAACTAACTGAATTCCAGACTAGAGCCATGATGCCTGGATCATCCTCCTTAACCTCTCCTTTCTCTATCCAGGTTCTCTGCTCATTCCAAGTGACAGCATCCAAAGAATGATTTTAAGGGATGAGGAATGGAAAATCTCTGGGTGAGTCCAGGAGATGCCATCCACTGGGAAGGGATTTAAAAGTACCCGTGATGTGGTTCAATCAAGTGCATTCAAAATTGGTATAATATCTTTTGAAGTACCTTTCTGAGTTGATGTCAGAAGTCATTGTTGGCTGAGATGGCCACAGCAGAATCCAGAGAGGGGCTGAACTTCACTAAAGCACTACCAGCCCCCCTTCAGTTCTGACACAGACTGCTGAAAGCCACTGGGAGCAATCACCAGCATGTGAGAGTCATAGTTCATGACAGTATATTCTGAGAATTTTTGCCTCTGACCTATGAATGCAGCAGTCCACTGCCTGTCCAGAGTCCATAGATTTCCTACTCCAGGGAAAATGCATCCTTTTTTAACACATGGTAACTAACATGAAGTTAAGCATTCAGACAGGACACAGAGCATTGTGTTTAGAAACTTGTCAACTGGTTGTGGTTATCTCCAGAGTAGCCCTAGGCTTAATCACAGACAACTGACATGACTTTAAACACAAGTACCTGGTCATAATTCAGCCATTATGTTAGTTAATATGCATTGGAATTATAAAGCAGTTCCTTTTCCCAAGTCTCCCATTGCCAAGTCCCTTTGGTCACATGAGAGGATATGCACCATTGGAGACCAATATAATTATTTGTATATACAATTCTCTTCTGACCTACACTGATGGAAAATTGTAGTATCTCTACAGTGGAGTTCCCCCTACCATAAAGTCTCAAGAAAACAAAATCAGGACGTATGCACCTAAGATAATTTTAAGCCAATAAACCAAAATAAATGTTATTAGATCTTATTTCTCCATTCCTGACCCACAAGTCTTTTTCCCTGCTTCCTTTCTAGATTTTTTCAAGAGCAAGCAAAACTTAGGACAAAGCAAAGGAAACCAAACAGGAATAAGGCTTGGAGTAGCTGGGTTCCCATCTATAACATGTCTACACATTCATTAATGCACCTTTGCTACTGCACATTAAGTTTATTACTTCTAATATAAGGTACTAATTAAAGACTAATGCACAGTAGCAAAGGCAAACATTATTTTGTGACACAATGCACAGTAGACTAATTCTACTGCACATTAGTGCATTAACATGGTTTTTGCCCTGACACACTAATGCGCAGTAGAACAGGCCACTGCGCACTAAGGCATCTCGTGTAAACACACCCCTGGATGCACAAAATTATTCCATGAGACTGAATGAAGGTAGGACCACCAATCAGTACAGCTGCTCACTGCTTTTGAACCCCCATTTGGACCAAAATATTGCTCCCCAGAAATGAAACAAGGAAGGAAAGAATCCTGCATCTGTCACCTCCAGACATACTTCAAAGAACCTCTCTCTCTCCTTCCCCCTATACTTCTATCTCCCTCAAATATTAACAAAAAGGGAAACATAACACAAAAAAAGGAAAAAATAATGGAATCTTTCTCCTCGTCGGTATTTTTCCTACAGCCTCTTCTCCCTGCCTTGTTACTCTGTTAATCTCATCCCACTGGACTCATGGGTTATGTTGCACAAGCTGGAGCAAGGTGTCTGGGCCAAATTTAAAGAACCGTGTCTAGACTGCACATGTGTACACAAACATGCATGCATAACTGAGCCTGAAGTCTCTTGTGTCTCCTCTGTAAAAATGGTTTTAGAGGCTTTTTCATGGCACAAATCACTGCAATATCTAGGCACCTGTCATACATTAGCTAATTTATCCTCATAACACCTCTCTGATGGGGGACTGAGGCTCACAGAGGTTAAGCGATTTGCCTACTGTCACATAAGAAGTCTGTAGCAGACCCAGGAGGAACATTTACTCCTGAGGCTCAATCCTGTGTTTTACACTTTTACACACAAGGGTGAATTCCTGGTTCTGTTGATGCCAATAGTGAAAATCACATTGACTTCAATAGGGTCAAGATTTCAAGCAAAGCTCTTATAATGGTTTCTTTTACAGAGATGTGTGTGTAACTTTTTTCATATCCTTACATCAAAGGCACTCTACAAGTACAAACACTAGTAGAAATAGAGTTGGTCAAGCTGTAATGATTCTTTTCTATTGAAAATGGGGACCTTTCCCTAAATATATTTTTGCTAACAATTGTCTACATATTGTCTAAAGCATACCACTTTTGCCAAATCAGCATTTTCAACTCTAAACATCTTTGCTGAAACACTTCATTTTTTACTTGCTCTCATTGCAAACATTAATAAAAACCACTTAATTCTTGAGTACCCCTTTCCATTGCAAAGGGAGATTCCAGTTATTTTCATCCACTCGAACACATTACAAAGACACATTCTTGCAGGTTCTCCCCTCTCCTTTGTTACAGATCCCTCCTCTCAACAGACTCGGGGGTTCTTCCCGTTCAACATTCCCTGAATTCAGATCGCTTCAATGGGGCTTTGGTAGATGGTTTTTCCTTCCCCAAATGAACATCTAAGATCTGTGTTGCTCCTTAGGGCTTAAATATTTTTCACTATATTTTTTCCTCTGCTAATACAGCCATGTTACTTGCCTCCTCCCCACCATTCAGCCATCTCATTTTGTACTCCTTTTGGGGGACCAGACAAAACCAAAACCTTGTTACTCAGAAAGAAAACAAAACACTTTTAGTGGCCCATAAAAACTGAAACTGGGCTCGAACCTCCTTTAGTCTGGAGTTTTCTCTGTAAAATGTAAAGGAAGAGGTTTTGTCAAAACCACAGTGGTTAATTTTAACCACTTTTTAGTATATTCTCTCCTTTGGTGTCCCTAACATTCCTAGTCTTTGAAGCATAGGTATCACTTGTTCAGAAATGTTTGAAGTGATTTCTGTTCTGAGTCCAAGGAAAGAACAAGCAGTGCTGGATGCAGGGTTGCAAATGTAAGTCCCAAGCCATTTAACTGTTTCCTGTCTGATCTAAATGGTTTGCTAATCTCCTGCATCCCTCTAGAATACTCAAGGCTGAAGACTCAAGATGTCAAAATACCACTTGTCCTTTCCACCAACCCATTTGTAAGGAGTCTTGTGGAAACCTGATTTTGATCAAGTGGTGGGGTGGGGTGCCAACTTTTGAAAATCTCCTGTCAAAAAATGTAGCCCATCTATCCATAATAGCTACATTTCCTGGAGCAGTTCCTAATATGCTTGGAGATCTTCAGATGAAAGATAATTTACGAGTACAAAGTATTACTGTCCTTATTCATTTGGATTGTCAAGTAAGATTTCAGTTAATGCAGGTAAAGAGACATGGCTTGCTTCACTTGAGGAGGTTTTCTGCAATTTCCCCAATAGCAGTACCCAGACACAGAGTACTTTTATCTTTTGTGTGTTTAGAAATCATGGTTCCTTCAGAAGCCAGTTTTAGTTCCTGTAGTGATGGGAAATTCTGTTTCACTGCAGGAAGGACTTTATTATTAATTACAACAGTATTAATTACTTCCTTGGTGAAGTCTCTGGTCCAGCCAAAACTTTTTTAGGGCCACATTACTCACAGCTATCACAGCCTCCAAGTAATACTGCCAGTGTTATTCAAAGAGCAATCCACTAACAAGCTAATAAATATACTGTGTAGGTCTACAGTGTATTTTATACAAATACAATATATTCCCTTCAAATGTTCTTTTCTGTTCTTTCCAGGTTCTTTTCCCATTTCTATCTCCATGGTACATTAGCATTTATATTTCATAGCTTTTAAAACACGGGTGTGTAAACCTTATCAATACCTCCCAATATTATCCCTATTTTACAGCAGAGGAAACTGAGGCACAGAGAAGTCAAAGGTGATCAGAAAAGGAAATGGGATATCTGTGGGATATACTTTTAAAAAGTGGAAGGGGCTGGGTTGCCTCTGTCTCATGAATTTGTAATATCCTCCCTGATGGCTGACATGCTTAACACAAGCCTTATATCCCTAGTGCTTACTCTACACTATTATTAACCAACCAGAGTTCAGCATTTTTCTTTAATTTCCCCTAAGATTACAACCAGGGCAAGTTTGCTGTTGCTTCAAAACAATGTTTCTCCGATTACAAGCTATGCTGACAATTATAGTGATTTAAAACCAAACTAATTGTGAAGTACTTTGATCATGCTTAGCACAACTTGTGGTTTGTAGGCTGAAAATAGTTGAAAGGAACCCTTAGAATCACAATTTCCTTTAATATCAATTTTATGGTGATATATAATGCATGATTTTAATGTTAAAATTAACCTTGTGTTTTTTCCCTATTTTCCACTTCTTATTTGAATATTGCTGGTGGTATGATTTTCTCTCCTTTAAATTAAAATTTCCTTTGCGATTTGTTTTTGTTTGAACCCTATTTTCCCTTATTTATTTGTTTTTATCCAGAATAATTTTGTAAATTATTTATAATTAGATATAAATTATACTGATTTTGGACTCAACCTTGAAAGTTGGTGTGTGTGGGTGTGTGTGTGTGGGTGGGTGGGTGTGCATGTGCATGTGTGTGTAAAAGTAAACAACTATTGACAGTACAAATAATTTTCCTGCGGAGGCAAAAACAGAGCTAGCATCCAACCAACCACAAGAGAGACTATAGCAGAGTGGAAGTCATGTTAAGTTATATGTTGGAGGGAGTATTTTTATGGATATTTTTAAAGTTCCAGCAATGATTTGTATTAGGCCATTCATTCCATTCGCTCCATTTTCATTAGCCTAACACAGACAATCAATCTTTCCATTTTCTTGGATTTTTTATTGTTATGAACATTTCCATATTGGGCCTTTGTTTTTTTTAGCAATGTCAAAATATGCTTGTTGGTTGCAGTCTAGAATTATGTGCGTGAGTGACTTCAGCCAAGCATTGTATTTTATACGCATTTACTTGTTTGGAATTCTCCTTAAATGCAATTGGCAAGGTAGCACATGTTGGATTTTCTTTGAGTTAAAGTATTTTTAATTTCTCTTATTTATATGCCAGCACTGAAATCCACTTCCAGAGCAATTCTACATCCAGAGCTATACAGGGCTTTTACCATCTCTGATCTAGTATGCTTATTTTAAGTTTTATTTCAGGTATGAGTGCCTGGTTCAAAGGGAGGTGCACATGTTGGCCCCATCCAAGATCTGGCGCCTCTCTGCCTGGGAAACCTGAGAGTTTCTGTCCTTGCTTATGAACCGTGACATCTGTGCATTCCATGGGTGCTGACCCTGGGGGTCAGAGGTCACTCCAAGGTCAAGCAGTTTCCTCTTTCACCACCAATAGAGACCTTGACTAGAGGTAAATTATGTTGCAGTTTAAGGAAATAATTTGAAACACTCTTGTAATTATAATAAATTTTGCTGTTTACATTTTAATCTTCAACCCTTTCACCCTCTGGTCTCTAGTTAAGGAAAAAGGTGGGGAATTATATATTTAACAGAAAAATTCCTGCCATGGTGGACAGTCAAATAAATAGCTTAAGTTCCAATACACAGCTATCCCTATGTCTCTATGTGCGTTCAGCATGAGTGTGCAGTTTTGAAAGGGTAAGGTCTGCTTAATTTTCAGATCAGTATGTTCATGGAGTAATGTGGAAACAGAGTGTGGTATCAGGTCTATCATGTACTTCCTAGGACTCCACACTGAGTAAAAGTAAAAAGTTCTGTGGGGGCGAAATCCAGAGGACCTTAGGCAGACAAAATTCCTGTTGGCTTCACTGAGAGTTTGTAACGAAGCTGGATTTCAGGATTTGACTCGGCAACTGTTACGTTAAAGCACCAATTGTCATTTTCTAATCGTTTCCTCCTTCTGCTGATGAATACTGAAGGAGATGAGAGCTTTAATACAGAGGAAAATGTTTGTGTATGTTGGTCTGGAAAACAAAATCCTGTCAACTTTCAGATATATTTTCTTCCTCCATTTCCTATTTAAACTGCTTATGTTTAAACAAGGGCTTGCTCTGGGTCATAGGCAGACAAGGTTCTTTGGGTAAGGAGGATCTCTTTTATTAGACCAACTCAATAAAATAAAAAAACAAAAACAGGCTCCTGAGGGTCAGATTTTCTTCTTTTACCTGAAGCACAGTGTCATCATCAAGCTGAATTTGTGACAACACATTAATTACTATGGCAGGAGGCAGTGCCTGCTTAAATACAGAATAAATAGACCATTGCAGAAAACAGAAGGATAAAGATGTTCAGGGGTGTAAAGCGCAGGGCTGGCTGTTGGAAGACATGAGTCTGCCCTGGGTGCTGTAGTGCTGCCAGCTCTGAAGGACTGTGCTTGCTTACTGGCCAAGAAGCAAAGGCAGAAGAGACAAAGCTGAGACTCTGGTTCCCTTCCTGGCTCTGCTACTGGCTGGCTGTGTGACTCCAGGCAGCTCACAGGTCTTCTCTGTCTCTGGTTTGTGCTCTGTAAAATGGGCATAGTTTTTACTCCCTCTTGCAAAGTGCTATGGGATTTACAAATGGAAGTTGCTATGCTAGTTCTAGCAAGTGTTATTATTTTATTGCTATGTACTGGGGAGTTCTGAGATGATGGGTACTTGTGATAAAGGACCATCACCTCAGAAGCAGAAATAGAAATAAAGAAATGAATAACACAGGCTAAATATACTCATGAGTTGGCAGCAAAGGGAAATCCAACAATCTGAGTAAGGCTGCAGCTCTGCCAAACCTAAAGGACCAATCCCCACAGTCCAGAAAGGCATGCTGGGAAGAAAAAGTCTATATAAGAGAGTGGTTTTGTAGTGGGGAGGTCAGTTAGACCACACAGTCAGTGGGGAAATGTGCTCCTTCTACAGTGATACCATCAAAGTAAAAAGTTTTACCAGGAGGAGCCACTATGCTAGTTGGTTATTAAAACACAGTCATGGGAATAATAGTAAAAAGCATATAGAAAAATGGCCAATGTCCTGATATGAATGTGCTTGTCTCCAAGTTTGCTTCAGCATGAAAGCCCGTCTTTTACATTCAGATATCAGATATACCCAAAGAACCTTGTCTGCCTTCTTTTGCATTGTAATT
>NW_005841997.1:1243612-1260509 GCF_000455745.1 Alligator sinensis | reverse complement strand
AAAGAATGAGAGCTGCCCTGCTCAGTGAGGCTGTATTGCTAGTGGCATCTCATTTCTGGACCCATTTAAATAACCTCTACTAAAATCCTGCCCTCCACTGATAAACAAGAAAGAAGGCAAGAGCAAGCTTTCACCTTTGCAGAAGTAGTGCATAGGTGTGAAGATGTAGGTAAAGAAAGCACCAGGAAGTGCTAAGAGGTAGAGGGTCAGCAGAGTGCGGGCCTGCCAGGTATATCTTCAGGGGAGGTGGTCTGAGATGTGGGAAGGGTGTGTTGTAGCTAGTTAGTACCTACTTCCCTGTTAGCAGTGAGCTGGGCCTGCTCTGCTTTTCTTGTATCATTTCCCTTTGCCCTTCCTGAGGACTTCTAATGTGGTCAGTAAGAAAACTGCCGTAGAGGATGGCTTAGTCAGCATTTGAGCTCTTATCTTGGCACAGGCTACTGAAATAAAAAATAATCTTAAAAATCACAGCATAAAACAGACAAATATAAACTATTCCATTAAAGAAACAGCTGTTCAAATATTGAGACTTAGTTCTATGGGTACTAGGGCATAGACAAATGTAACAATTGTACTGATATCAAATGATATAGATATAAGCTGTTAGATCCTTTCTACAGCAATCTAAGTGTAGCGAAACCATTGGAACTTTATCCTGGTTTCATTCAGGGTTAGTTAGGGTGATTTACCTAAATTGTACCATTACAGGCTCAAGCAGATAAGTTAAATGATAATTGATATGCACTCCTGAGCAGTACTCTTCTTCGTCTCTGACAGTGATTAAAAAGTATATTTGCCATAACCATAAAGGAAGAGAGATGGGCTTATGGCAAAGGGACCAAGGAATGGACCTTGAATCTAGTTCTGTTCCTGACTCTGGCACACATTTTCTGTTTTAGTTGCCTGGCTTGTGTAAGGCTAAATTTACTGATGTCTATGCAGCATTTTGGATGGATGTGGCAATAGAAGTACCAAATATCATGAGTGACACTTTGGATAGGAGCTTTGTTTCTTCTTCCCTTTCAGCATCTTGTGAAATTACAGGCTTCTATATATATCTGACATTGCAACTGGTTGCTGTGAAAATTAGGCTGCTGCACAGAGCAAAGTAACAGAAGTTAAGGCAGGAGCAGAGAACTCTTCGGAAACAAAAAGTCATTTTTCAAGACAGGCATTTGCCAATAAAGAATGAAAGCAAGAGAAATATATACAACAGGTAGACCTGTAGGCACAAGATTACTTATGAGTAAATTGGCTTTTGAGGCTTTCCCCACAGTGTTGCTAGTTCATCCAAATATTGATAACTACTGATTTATAAGCTATGGTCTAAGTATCACTTCTGTGCTGGTATATTTGTGCTGTTCATGCTTTTCAGGTTCTGAAGGCTGCAGATTCTGTGCTCTTCCCTGTACTCTTACCTTCTGGTTTTATTTTTCATAGACTCCCTGGCCCTTCATCTCAAGGCTTTACAAAAACAGTCACACCGATAACCAATATTGGTGGTGGCATCAGGAAGCAACAGACCAAGTTCTGCTACCAAATACACATGGGACTTTCCTGTAAGTCAATGGGAGCAGGGGCAGAATTTGACCCTTGAGGTTCTTGACCACCTTACCTCACAGCCAAGGCAGGTAGCAAATTAACTGCTGAGTACAGCACATTACTGTGCAGTAAGGGTCCTATGTGTTGATGGAGCAGTAACACATCTCATGTAGACACACCCATTGAGTCCAAGTGGAAGCAGGATCAAGCTACCAGCATTTGATTAAATGGGCAAATTAGAAATTAACCAGCTATTCCCAGGTTAGCTGGGTTTTTGAGACCCAGCTAGACAAAGCCTTGGCTGGGATGATATAATTGGGGGTAGTCTTGCTTTCAGCAGGGAGCTGGACTAGATGACTTCCTGAGATCCTTTCCAACCCTCATTTTCTATGATTCTAGGTTCAAATAATTATGAAATATGCGTCACCCTTGGCTTCCTAAAACATGACAAGGAAACTGTGATTTGAGTCATTCATAAATGCTGTGAAGTGGATCCTTTCTAGGCAAGAGTTAAGCTGATAAACTGCAAATTTAATGTGTTTTCCCTTTAATTAATAGATAACCCATTACTGCCAGCCAATGTGTTCAAGTGCCAGATTTGAGATAATTAACAATTGGTATAAAATAATGGGAAACAATGATTGGATCTGAAATATTTTTTATCTAGTGCTCTGTTTCTGAGAGATTTCTTTTAAAAGAAAAGCTACTGTAAAAGATATCCAATATTGGCTGGAAATGGATTAGATGAACTGTTAGGACATTGTTATCATTGTCTCTGTGATTAGAGTAGTATCCTGTTTCAGACAATGACCAGGCTAGATCAACCATTCCTATGTCCTCTAGGACAGTGGGATGATCTGTAACAGCAGCAAATATCTACAATAAGGATCACTTTTTCTCTCAAAGAATGTGCATTATAATTAATCCAGAACGACTCTTCAAGGAATGCACAAATGACGACTTTTCAATTGCAGTGAAAATTATATTTTCTAACTTCTAAGAGGGTTGTAGAAAAAAGGAAAAGAGAAGTGTAGGACTATCCTTACAAAGTCTGATCATCCTCTTGTCCAATCTAAATGTGCCCATGGAGTCTCATTCTCTCTCCCCCCCAAAAAGTGTCCCAATTAATATGATTCTAAGGGCTTATTTCCCTGGAAATTCATCCATAGCCTTCAAAGCTGCCACTATAGTCCATGATACTGTAGGACTTAGCTTTTCTTAGTTGACTGTTCTCCCAAATGTGGTGCATATTACTGGGAAGGTTTTCTTGTAATAAAAGTAACTGAAAGTCAAGAAATCTGGAGTCAGGATACACCAGAGCAAGAGAGAGCACTATGTTAACAATGTTATCAGTCTCAATGTTGACTAGTAAGGTGTGTTGACTAGTATTGACTGGTTCAGATACAGACATAGACAGCAGACTCAGACCTTCAGCTCTCTCACCCTTCCCTTCTTTGATGTGGAGAGGAGCATAGAAAAACACAGAAATCTAGCTTGAAAGCATAGAAATGAGGTGCAGAGTTTGGGTGTGTCACTCACATTGCCCTTGAGATCAGCAGGTTAGAGAGGATGACAGGCTGGAGGGCAGCAATGGGGATGGCTGCTCCAGGCAGCACCATTCTCTGAGAAACTAGCAAGTGGTCAAGAGGAAAATCCAGGGGAACTAATATGCTCGTAGCAGTATTAACTCCCACTCATGATTTACACACATCTCAAACAGAACAGTGTAGAAGCACAAACGTATCAGCTCTCAAGCTAGCTAAATCATCTGGGGAAAGAGAGACCTGAAGAGTGAGCAAAGAAGCTTGAATGTTTATTATCTAGGAGCCAGGGTCCTGTGCTCCTAGGGATGTTTGAGCTATTCACAGGTAAGAGGAGGGAAGCCAGGGCCCCATTCACATCACATCACTATGTCTGTCATTTTGCCCTTCTGCTCTGTTTCAAGCCTTTACCCTCAATACAAGGTTTTCAAGCTGTTCCCACTAAAAATGGTACATCCTTTCTTCTTGTATGTTTTTCTGCCACTCTCACCCTCTCCAGGTTATGCCCAAACCACATTGTATCATTGCGCCTTTGCCTTACATTTGATACAGCTATTTCTCTTTACAGATAGTTTTATTGTTGTGAAGATAAAGACATGATCTAATATTATTGCAGCTACCTCCCACTTCTTTGATTGCCACATTTGCCATTCAAATATTTTAATGGAAATTCAAGTTTGGTAGTATAAGGCTCAGAAGATGATCTGGTAAGTCCTCAGCTTTCAAAAGATGATCGTATGCTGGCAAGCAAATACACCAGCTAACCAATAGGTCTGGCTCATCTCTGACTTCAACAGTTCCATGATACATGACAACTACTACATGTGCAGTTCTGTTGCTGTGCTGTAGTGACCCTAGTTGCCCATAAAGTCAGAAATGGATGAGTTGGGACAAATGCCTCATGGCCCAAACTTCAAAGTAGCCTCAGCAATAACCACTGCAAACCCATTACAGTTTAGAAAAAGGAAAGCAGCAGCCCAGGTTAAAGTCCAGACTTAAGAATGGAAGATCCATAGCTGGGATATATTATGCTCTATCCTGCCTTACGTACATGAAGGAATCCTTATTCCAAATGGGCATCTTGGTGTTGAGCTGAAATCACTGGAAACAATTCACAAGACGTTGGCTACTGCAATATGCAATCATATTAGCAACTCCACCTGAAGTGCCTGTACCTTTTGTACAGTATTGTATTCTCCATTGAGTCTCTTATCAGATTACTTTGATCCTAAATAAATGCAGATTATTTTGGTACAAAATTCTGTCTCCCTGCCTGTCTTGCAGGGCAGTACAGTACAGAGAAACGATGATTTAAAATGTAGATGATTTGTATAAGCATGACCTGTTCAGCCAATGGACTACTTCTGAACACTGAGGAAGCTTCCTGCTGCCTGAAGAAATGGGTACATTCTCCCTAGCCCACTATTTATTTTATAAGTGTCCTGCACCCAATGAAAGGAACAATCTTTCTTACCATCTGCCTTACTGAAAGGCACATTTTGTATGTTGAACAGTTTCAGAAAGTTAATGGCAAAGTGCACATTACTAGTCCAGCAGTGAAAGCATGTGTAAACATCATCATCATCATCATCAAAGAGGCTTGGAGCTGCAAAGGCTGTTTTTCGCTGTGAGTTTATGTCTGTAAATGACTAATTGGTAAAGTTTTATCTGCAGAAGGTGGTTGGTGGTGGAAGATATTTACAAGAAAGAAAAGCAGGAAATAATTCATCTTGAGAAGCTGAATCTAATCTGAGAGGTTTGCAAATTGAAATGGGCTTTAAAGATGGCTCCATTTCCTTAAGGGAAAAAAACCTGATTCTCATATACATTATGGCCCTTCTATACAGCCAGTGGTATAAGAGGACTGTGGTACACATAAGAATCGGGCCCTAGCTCTCTTGTTGATAGAACCAAAATTAGACCCTAGTTTTTTTGGGACTGGGGGACTCCAACTTGAGTTAATGTTTTGCACATTAATTTAACCAGTCCAAATAAGTTATAGTCCACTGAATCAAACAAAACTGTACAATAGACAATAACAATGAATGTTTTATTGTTTTGTTTTATAGGTAACCGCCCTAAAATTGGTTTTCTTAAAAAAAAAAAGACTTTAGTGTTCTGGGATGGAGTGTAGTATTTTCCTCTAGGCCATCAAGTTGTTAAAATAATTTCAAATGAGTTTGGTGTGTAGTCTTCACTGCAGGAAACATTGCTCTACCTGTCTGAAATAGCTCTTATCAGGAAAATAGTGCTCACTACCTCTGGTGAAAAAATCTAGAGGTGACTCTTTAAAATAGTTATATGACCTTTAAAAAGTACACAAAATAAGGGAACAACAAGGATGTTGGAATCCCCATTAGTTAAATGACCTCCTAGGCTTTCATAGGGTTGTGGATGTATTTAACTAATAGGAAACATTGCCAGTCTGATGCCTGTCTTGGAAGCAAAAAAGGTATAATTTAGTATCAGGAGTGATTAATGTCATTTACTTACCCATTTTGTTATAGCTGTTACTGAATTTAAAATGCTACTCACAAATTAAATATTTTACAACCATTTTGCTCCTAATTGGTTGCAGATCACAGATTTCCTTTAAACATAATGGCTGTTTAGGTGGTGGGGTTTGAAATGCTCATTGTTTTTTTACAATCGCTTTTGACATTTTGAGAATTTGTTTAATTTGGATGTATTTTAGCTAAATGAGACCAAAGCATAACATCTTTTTTAGATGATTCCATTCTCTTAAACTGTGTTTTTAGTGCATGATATTATTTATTATATTAATTCACAGTCTTCACCATAAATATGTGGCATACATTACTGTATATATGACCAAGAATTTGAATTTGAGAGAGAAGTTATCTGGATCACTATTTGATCAAGATAGATTAACAAGAGTTAATCTATGTTATGAAAACATATTCCCAGTCACAAGTTCAGTTTGATGTTTTTTTTCTGATACTTGTAATGACAAACTTGACTCAAATACAAATGGCAAGTAATGGAGAAGGGAAGTCAGTATCCTATAACAAGAGTAGATATGAACAGCAGAGAAAAGTTGTTAACTTTCTGGTTGCTGTTCCATCAGGGTAGAACACAACACAACTTTATTAGAGACTAGAGAAATCTGAAAGCAAATAGGAAAACTGACAGGTGTGCTCAGAACCAGTTAACAGCAGTAGGTAAAGATTATATTGCATCTGACTTAAGCCATATTAGAAAAAAATAACCTTACTTAGAGGAAACATCAATAGTTTGGTTTAATGATGTTCAAGGTGGTTTAAAAAAAGCAATTAGTGTACAAAGATGTCCCTTTCCTTCACTCAGATCTTTACATGGGGATATGTAAGATGGTTTCAACTACAGCAGAATTATTAGAAGAACTGATTTTTAGTTTTCCCTTAAGAATGCTTATATTCTTGACTTCTCTTTAAGATTTTTTTTTCACCAATAAATCTTTGTTTTCACTGGAGTTTAGGTCAAAAGCACATTGACTGGCACAGGTAATTTCTGCCAGGAAGTACGAAGTCTTCTTTTTCATTAGTGATATTAAGTCATTCAAATATTTTTAAAAAGGGTACAATTAAAGTTTGGTTCCCTCCCCCCGCAAAGTATAGTTACTGGTTAATATCATAATACAGCTGCCTTGATGGTCATATTACTCCCCACAAGGTACTTACCTTCCCAATGAACTACCTCATTATCTAAATCAATTACACATCTTCCATCAGTTCTGAAAAGAAGCTTTCTATGCTCTTGTCCCATACTGTACCTTTTTCCCTTCATTTCCGTTAGATATTAATTATTCTCTTCTTACCAAAACGTTTCTACATGATGCGTTCATTCATCTTCTCTGAGTCGGAGAGGCTACACATTCACAAAATATATTTTATTCCTTTTTTCCAACATACAATATTTATTTTAAGATCATCCAGATATTGGTTTGGCTAAAAAGGTCTTTTGATGTTGGTTTGAGAGATATTGCTGGATGTCTTAATAATGGACTAAACTCAGTCCATTAAAGGAATGCATGATCAAGGAGCTGAGTTAGATGCATTCTTGACACCCTCTGACTAACCAATACAACAGTACCTGTCCTATTTACTAAAATCCTCTTGTCAGAAAGACAAAATACTTGAGAAATAATATTTTAAAGTGTCTTGAAAGGGCATTATCATCAGACCAATCTTAACTGGAGACAACTACAATCTAAATCCCATCTCCACTGATAGAAAATTCTACTGTCCTACTAAGAAATCATTTATGCTAAATGTTGTGTATATTTATTTGGGGTTTGGCTAAACATGTAAGTCTATTAGTTTAGAGCTCTCAGTAAAGAATTAGTTGTTTTGGTGTGGGTTTTTTCCACCCCAGGTAGATGTTTCAATTAACCAAAGAAGCTCTAGGTCTTAGATAATGGTTTCTAACAGCTGATTGACACCTTCAAACAGGACATCACTGTTTCTAGGTGGATATATCACCACCATTTAATTGTTTTTATTTCTCATTGGCATGAAATACCTACATCTATTGCCCAGAGATCTAACAGAGTTGTTTGAAATATTTTAGAGGTTCTTTTTGATCTTTAACACATGCCACTTTCCGGTGGTCAGATGCACAATATATTTGAGAAACTGACCAAAGATATTCTGTCATTAAGAAAGTTATTATTCAGAGCTTGCATGTGTTTTGATGCTATGTGTATTTGTTTCTAAACATGTGTTTTGATTCTATGTTTGAGCTAACAAAGTCTTTCTCACTAGTTTGGCACCTATAATTGTAAATGATAAGGAATTTATAATTATTATAATAACATGTAGGTGCTTCTCTTTGTTAATTAACGGTGTCTGTAGATGGAATGTTGACTAACTTATGATATTTTAAATTTAATTGCACCACTGATCTTAGATGAAATTGAATAATTATCCAGCTGGAAACAAAATAATTAAACAAAATATCAGTATTAATTGGCTTGGATTTGTAAGAAGAAACCACACACAAGTTATAAGGGGATGGGAAATTAATTTTGAAACAAAGTTTTGAGTAAATGCTACTTGTAATAAAATCTAACTAGTACAAATGAGCAATATTAAGTTTAAATTTAATTTAGAAAGTGTTTATAGGAGCTGCAGATTAAAAACAAAGTAATACTGGTTAACGAATAAAACCAGATGGAAACCAGTTTTCAATTAATTTTCAGAACTTAATTTTGTAGCCCTCTTGAGTAAACTTGTAAACACACCTTTCTGCAGTTTGCAAAATTAATTTTGAAACAACTGTCCTTGAGATCGTAGGTGTAAAAGCATACAGAGCAACATACTCACTCATATCTCCCTGATCAAGTATTAATTTAGGGATGCACAAGACTTGTGTACTAAACCATTACTATAGTTTAATAATCGACTCAAACCCCAACCGTATGTTTTGTGCTTCGTTAGGTCAACTATTTTTATGTATGCAAAATTTCATTTGTATAAAAATGACTTTTTAAAAATTGGTATTATAGTTAAAAAGGAGAGAGGATGCTTAATATTTAATACAGTAACAAATGTGTGTGCAGTATTACACACAGGGAGACATTATATTGAACTTCTATGTAAAGATAGTCTATGTTGTTAGCACATGTTATTTGATAGATAACATAGGAAAGGGAAAACCTTAATAATGACTTATTTTGTTATTAAATTCTTAACTCAGAAGGGAGATGTGACCCCTAGATAAATCCCCCACAATACCCTGCTGATTTCTACCATTTGGTCAGGGTTAATAGAATCATATTAATTGGCAACTCTGCTATGTGGGTAAAGAAGTATTTTTTCCTAGTGAGTTTTCTTGAATGTCAAAACAGATTGGTGTAGTAAAATGTTTGTGAGATTAATAGGTTAAAGCTTAAAAAATTTAATTAAAAAAAACCTGTTTCTTAAGATCCATTTAAGAATCCAGTAAACTAGGATTTCTTATGCCCATTCTGGACTGTAGATCCTAATTAAAAAAATATTTTTTGATAAATTACAAGAGAAAGATGGAAGGTGAGGAGGAGAAGGAAATGAAATCCTGCTTTTTGTTTGTGGTCAGGTTTTGCGGATTGTGTTTATTTAATAAAATAACCTGAAAGTTTCCCATTTATACTAAAACAAGGAATGCAATCCTGAAACACTTTCAAGTGTGTGTTTCCTTGCTGTAGTGCACTCCTAAAAGATTCAAGCACTTTTTAGAACACAATTGTGTTCTTTCCCTGGTCATCTGAAAGCACATTTTGATTGTTTGGTATGGTGAAATGACTCTTTCACTGTTGTTTCAGAAACAGTTTAAAGTACAAATTCACACTAGTGTGAACATAATAAGCATTTGTTTAGGCATTTTAGGTAAGGGAGGTAATTTGTGAATATGTTTTGTCAAAAATGTATAAAAGGTAAAATAGCAAAAGAGTAAGCTTCCTTAAATTATATTTAATCAGCAGTCTCTTAGAAATGTTCTTTATATTTAAAATGCTACTTGTTACTAAGAAAATACTGATTCTCTGAAAACAAAATGTAATAGAAACCTTTTCTTATGTACTCTGAGCAGCCAGAAAATAATTGTTCTATATTAAGATTGATTAACCAAAACTGTATTATTCTGCTCCAAATATAAAATGTTGAGCAAATGTTATGGAAAAATTTAAACTGTGATTTAAAAAGATATCAAACTTCACAATTAAAGAGAGTGTAATATAGTCTAAATTAAATGGTGATTACTAGATGTAAAAAAATCAATTTAAAAATCACTATTTGAGTAGCTCCTTCATGTACAATATCTAGTTAAATTATCTAATTGAAAATTGTGTGCTCTTATAAAAGTAAACCTGCTCTGCATTCACTATTAAACTGATAAACTAATTTCAAACAAATGTAACTCAGTGGCAACACAGAATTTAGACAAGATGTGAAATTACACTAGTAAATATCAAACAAACTATTTTATTGTTCGAGACAATTTGAAATCTGAGAAAGCTACTATATTTCTCTATTAATTATTGAAGCAAGTTAGGGAATTTTTCTAGATACAATAATATTGTTTTGTTAAATAAATATTTTCTGAATATCTTTGTTTCTCTAAAACTATTTTACTTTGAAATTAAGCCTCAAAATATGGCTGTAAATTAATTTTTCTTAAGAGTGAGCATTCAAAACTCCTTGCATTTTAATGAGAGAAAGTAACTATTCACTTTTATACCCCCATGCCAAACCTCTGCAACATTTCTGTGAGCTAACCTTTATCCCCTTTCTGGACTTGTATTGGTCTCTGCTAGAAAGCAAGTCAGCTGTAATTACTTACAGGTGAGTTATTCCATACTAATGAAATAGCTCTATGAAAACGATGTTATTGAATTGAAATGTAGATGGCAGAAACACATTGATTTATTTTGCATGCATTTTAAATGCTTAACAATCACTCCCTCTACTCCCAATACTCAAGAATGTAGGATCCAGCAGAGAGAGGAGTGAACATGAAGTCCATTTGTAAACTGGATTTATATCATTTTAGCACAATCTAAAAAAGAGTAGATTTGCAATGATAAAAAATGAACTCGATTTAAGAGTTTCAGGATGAAAATTTGTCCTTTCTTCTTTGCAAACACTTGGCTATGTGACACGACTGCCCAGCGCCCCTTCACGCTTACCTTCTAAACTAGATGAGAGAAGAATTAGTTTACTTTGTTGTGCTTTTTTTTTTTAAAGTGCCGGTAACTCCACCCATAATTCTGCAACTTCCCACTCCCCAATTTCTCTTTAACCTTTTAAGCACTGCTAATGATCCTTGATTCTCTCTGACAAAGTAACAGGCTTTTCCAAGCCACATACATTTTTATTGACCAAAACCCAAAACAAAACACCCAACCCCTGGCTTCAAACCAGAGCCCACTGCAGAGATGACCCCAGCAGCTGTAAAAATAGGGGTTGTGTCCACCCGTGGCCAAAGCTGCATCGCTCATTTGTTTGGTAAACAGGAGCACCCAGGGCCCTGAGATCCCCCCCTGGATGCCTTGTGCTTGTTGTTGTTTGTGTGGGGAGGGGGAGATGGTGCTGGGTTTTTACAACAGCCATATAGAGCCCTGGGTATTGATTTTCGGGCACATGAAAGGGATTTTTACAGGCCTTCCCTGTGGAAGGGAGCAGCAGTAAAAGGTGATGCCACCCACTCCGAAGGAATGCTATGCATGCAATTAGGAGCGAGCTCCCAGCTAGGGGGTTAGAATTCAAAGCAAGGCAAAAGCTCCCCACCTCCCACAAACAACAAATCCATTAAAACTACCAAAGCCATCAATACTAATCAATGCGTCCAGGGGCCATTAACCAGTTCAGGTCTGGGGACTTTTCCCCTGCCCAGTGACTCTCCCCTCCACACAAGGGGCTACACGTCTCAGAGCCACTCCCCAGGTTTGTTGTTTGTTTACTATTTGTCCAGGCACACTCACGCTCACACTCACAGCACTGCAGCCAGGCTCATTAAATGCCATTAAGTGAAACTAACTTCAAAAGCGCTGGCTGGAGAAGTCAGCAGTGAAAAGGCATGGTTTGGAAACATGGGAGGCAGTCTCACGGTTCTTGGAAGTGCAGCATATTCACTGGGGTTTTTTTTTCCCTCCGGTGGGAAGAAAACTTAGAGCTGAGATTGGAAATAACAATCATAATAAAGACAAAACGAATGTGTAGCAGTGAAGTGGTTAATCAATACCAGGGCTGCAGGCAGAAGGAGGTGCAGGGTGGGAGGAGGATAAAAAAAATGCAGAAAGGAAGGAAATGGAGGGAGTGAGAATTAGACTCACTATAAAACCTCCTCATTCTGATTTACAAAGGGGGGTAGGAGAAGGGGGGAAGAGTAAAGGGGGGAAAAATGTGAGCCAGCTACACAATAACCCCTTTTCCTGTGGAGAGGATGTTTATTAAGGGCTTGTGCTGTATATGTTTTTAACTATTAGTCCATGGACCCTCTGGGATCTAAAGAAAAAAGTCACATCAATGTAAAATACATGGAATTAAACTGATTTTTGTATTAGCTTTGTCTCTGCTCATTTTCTCACACACTTCATTTTCCCCTCCTATCCTTCATTCATAACTTGCATTTAGTAACTGTTTTTCTCATTCACCCCACCCCTCCCCAAACACTGTCAACCCTGAACACAAGAGCCTGCTTTGTAGAGATTAGATCAGAAGAGATTTGGGATCTTTTGGGGAACTGCATTTGGTTACATGCAATAACTTCTGAAGCTATTGATTGGGTGTATTTATGGAAACATGAATGGTGCTTTGGATAGCCTTTAGATTTGAGATGATCATTCTCGGTTATTGTCACTGAAAGAGATGAGAGATTTCTTTGGTTTTCCTACGTTTAAATTTTGCACTTGGGAGAATGTTATAAAGAAAATTGTACATTTTTACCACATAAAAACAAATGCTCAGGCCAAATAAAGATATATTTGTGAGGGTGACTCTGGGCATATTTTAAACTTTAAAAAATCGTTTCTGACAGTTTTTAAATTGCTAAAACATTTCTGGGGTATGTTGTTTTGTCATGAATAGTTCTTTTGTTTATATATTTTTTAAAAACCTCCTTTTAACTCACTGCATTTGTTACAAAGCATTAGAATTTGAAAGAAAAAAAGAAATAAGAGCATTTTGAATTTAATTTCTACACACAGTGTGATTTCAAATATTTTTATCCCTACAGGTCTGAATCAGAAACCATTCAAACAAAACCTTTGATAAACTACTTAGTTTAAAAATAAGGACAAAGATTGCTGTACTTGTCTGTGGTAGAATAAATTGAGACTAATTCAAACTAGTGTTTCAATAAATAGTTGACTTGAAAGATTACACCAGTGTAAAAAAAACCCAACCAAAACAAGATTGTGCTAAAAGCAAGGAGAGTGAAGGTTTTCAAGGAGCAGGTAGAGACTTTCTTTTCTCTCTCCACAGCCCATTTTTAAGTAGTGAGTTTTTGAAGCTGAGGCAAACCCAAACTCCAATCTGTTTGAGTTTAAACATTAGTACTCTGTGCTGCCCTGTGAACATTTTATGAATCTATTTGTTCCTGTTCCCCACTGAGTTTTATCAATTTGTTTTGAACCTAACTTCAGAGTTTTGTTCACAGCAGTATTTGCAGCTAGTGAATTGGGAATAAAGGCACATTTCAAAATCAGATCTAGTCTTTCCAAAGTATTAATCTTCCAGCAGGAGGGATCTTAAAGTTAATTTATACCAGTCCATGCAAATACTTTGGAAACTTTTTGTTAAATAATTCTGGCCCCCATCTTTCCCCTTTGTTTCTCAGTCTGACACAGGCACACATTCACAAAACATATGTATGTTCTAGATCTAATTAGGAAGGTTTTATATGAGTTTGTACATGTGTTTTCACACACGTTAACACTGAAGTGTGTTACTGTGCAGCTCGTGTGGGGCTCTTTTAGCCCTGCAGATGGGAGAATGTTATTAAGAAAATCGTAATTAATGGCGTTAAGAAGCTGATTAAAATAAAACCCGCGTTATTGCAGTCGGGGTCTCATTAGGAAAGAGCCATGCCTGTCCCCACAGATTTAAGAACTTTCAGCCCACAAGGCCTTGAACTGAGGCAGTTATAGTTTAAGCAAACGCATTGGAGACTCCACCCCCGGTGACATCAGATAGAGTTACACTGAAAAAAAACATCCCAAGATCTGGAAACAAAAATCAAGTTTGTCCCCCTCCCCCCGCGCCTAAAATGATAAAAAAAATCATATTTTTTTCCAGTTTAAATCTTCAGATCATCTTTTTTAAATACAAAGCAAACATAAATGCCCTCCTTGGTTCATCCCCTTGCCTGTACAAACACGGGGAAGGACAAAACAGCAACATTGGGTTAGAGTGGAAAAGAAATCAAGCAAACAAAAAGGCAAAGACCCAAAGCCTCCTAACCCTGAAATAAAGCAATGCTGCAGGAGAGCAGAGCCACATTCCTCCAGCAGCGCAGGGGAGGGGAGAGCCTGGACGTGCACTTATATTGTGGGGCTGGAAGCAAAGAGTGGGTGGTGGGAAACGTGCCTGAACTTTATTTACAGTTTGGGCCGAATTAAATTGATAAACACATTCCTCCTTTGCTGTGAAGTTACACATTTCTAAAGTAAACATCCAGGCAGTTGCCTTCTCCATGATGTGTCATTTCCTGTGTGGCTATAATAAAATCTGAAATAACTGTGGGCCAATGGATTTACATATCTATACGTGTGCATGTGTGTGCGGGACACAGGAAAGATAGCAGCATGCTGTGCAGATAGAGCCGATCGATACAAAGCATTTTGTTTAAAAGCTTGGGAAATCACCACGCGGAAAGAAGCAGCACACACGTCTTCCTGGCACTCAAGCCTAGGCTGGCAATGAATGCAAAGCTGCAAGGGTTTGGGGTGACTCCATGTGGGCAGGGAAGCTTCTGCCTTTAAGATTTGTGATAGCGAGGACAGATGTCACCGACACATCTACCTGCTTCTGAAGACCCTTACTTGGCTTTGGATCCTGCAACCTCAAGCACTGAGCCAGGAGATCGCAGGGAGAAGTTCTGGGGAGTGCCACCAAGTTTCGTAAGGAGAGATCTGGATAGCATATAGGGGCTCACCTTTGATCCAGGAAGCACATCTTTCTTTTGCTGTAAGATACGTACTTTTTTGCCAGCAGTAACGTGTCAAGCCCACAAAAGAAGCGATATAATTAGTGCTGGTACCTACTACAAACTCAGCTCTCTAAGAGAGACCATTGCAGCTTTTCAAATGTCTACCATTTTGAAAACAGAAAAACATTTTCTAACAGACAGAAGAATCCCTCTTGAATCCCCCCTGGCCCTTTTGAATTCACGCCCTGCCTTACATCAAACGCTTTTTTGCTGATTAACTGCACAATCAGGTCCCTGCAGATCAGGGGAAGAATGGAGAAGAGAAAAGCAACCTCTTTTCCAGAGAACAATACCATTATTTCAGCTCCATTGGACAGGAATGTGTGATTTCACAGCCCACTGCCCCTCTCTCACATCTCCAAAAACACTGCCAGAGATCCATTGCTCAAAAGTCTCCACCCAATTTCATCCAGATCTAGTATTTAGAATTTTAGGTCAATATTTGTGGGGTTTACTTGTTAAAAATAAACTCAAGAAGACATACGATTAAAGTTTGGCTTAAAAAAAAAACTTGGTATATACACGGGTTTGCCAAAAGTAAATTTCTGGTCCACATAGAAATTAGCTTTTGGATGGAGTTTTGTGTAAGGCTAGATAAGAAACGAAACAAGCAAACAAAAAGATTATGTATAAAATCATTCAACAGCTCCTGAAGAAATAGATTTTTTGCATACACAAGGTATTCCTGATTCAGTTCATAAAAAGCTAGTAAATAAAAGCAAACCAAGATGCTTTTAAAGGCTGCATTAGTTTTTTCAAACTTTACTTAATGATCCTTTTGCTGCTAACTTGTCTCCTTTGTCTCTCAAAATAGTTTCACTTTACAAACACATGTTGAAACAAATTGTTGAATTGCTGGCTCTGCATAAAGGTAAGCATTTCTTTTAAAAACTGAAATCATCGCACAAAGTTGTGTTTGTTAGTTAACAAGATGTTGGTTAAAAAAAACAAACTTACCAAGGCATTTCTGTCTTAGGGTTACAGTGTCACAGGTACCTCTCCCCATCTCTCTTTATTCATATGTAATGACTCGTGTATTTTACAAGTTGCAGGGTAAAAAAACCCAAAACATTAAGATACTTTCTTTCCTCCCCCTCAAACTTTGATATCAGTTACTCCCAAGTGCACTGAGATATTTTCAAATATCCGCACCTAGTTTGCAAAAACAAAAGCTGTTGTGGTCGTGAAAGTGCACTGAAGTGACCTGGGGTGTTTTAGTCAGTAACAATTAAATCGCTTGTTTTGTGCAGCCCTGTGTTAAGTGTGTAGCCAGGACTGAGCGTGCGAAAGAAACATGGCAATCGACTTTGTTACTTACTAGCTTGAGAGGGGGGAGGGAGAGAGAGAAAGAGATTCTCACGTGGAGCATGTAAAGTTCTCCCCCACCCCAGAAACATCCCCGAAGTAAGAACAGCCATCACCATCATCACCATCATCACCACACAAAGGTAGCGCGTTGGGTCAAGCAGGTGTGTTTTCTGCTACTAGGAAAAAGGTCCCGATTTGAAAAGAAAAAAAAAAATAGGTAGAAAATAGTTCCAATCTCTCGGGCAAAGCAGAGAAACGCTGACCACACCTCTCAGATCAGAGCCCACTGGGGATCAGTTGGTCCCCCCCAACACCAGCACCACCAAACAAAAGAGAGGCAGAGGGAGAAATAATATTTGTTCAGGTTTCCCCTCTGCCCGCCTTTGATTTATCTGTTTACAACCAGGACCCCCTCAGTTGCAACAAAAAATCAATGAAAATGTAGTTGAAGAAAAGGCGGGCAAAGTAGAGGGGGGAAAAAAAATTTGTGAATGGAAGAATGTGTTTGTGCATTCATTGTTAAAATAAAGAGTGGGCCGTGACGCGAGCTCCCGGGCGCCAATGGGCGCGGGGATAATATTTTTAAATATCCTCCCCGGGAGCCAATGGGAGAGGCGGTGGCAAAGACTAGCGCAGGGATGCGCCAATGGGGAGGAAGGTATGCTAATGAGGAATTGGTCAGGCAGGAGCTGAATGTCAAGTAGTCAAAGATGGAGGCTGGAGCGGGGAGGCCATGAGGTTTGTACCGAGGATTTTCCCAAATTTGTATCGATTGGAAAACGAGGCGGGCGGCGGGCGGGCCGGGCCGCCCCGCACCGCCG
>NW_005841997.1:1232073-1243004 GCF_000455745.1 Alligator sinensis | reverse complement strand
CCCGCCCGCCCGCCCGCCCGGAGGGAGCGGAGCAGAAACCGGGATGTTTTCATCCGCTCCGAAAGATGGAGGGGAGAAGGGGGCGTGTGTGCTGGGCTCGTCCATGCACAGAAGTGCTGGAGAAGTGTGACGAGGGGCTTGGCTGAAAAATAACTAGACAGCGGGGAGCTGGGTTCCCCCCTTTATCAAACATTTCATCCAGGCAAACACTTCTGAGGAAAGGAGTGTGATCCCACGACTCGGATCCTTTCGGCCAGAGTCGAGTCCATTCCCTCTCCTCCCCCCTCTCCCCCCCTCCACGCACAGTTAATCGCTGAGTATTGTGTTTCAGTGAAGGGGTGTTGTGTGTGTGTGTGTGTGTGTGTGTGTGTGTTGCCTGCTTGCATTGTGCAGCAAAGCGTCTGGACTAGCTGGAGAACGTTATTTCTATGTTTTAAATTTGGGGAGAAAAAATATTTGTGTCCAGGGATCTTCTTTTAGAAAGCTCCCCTCCCCTTTGCTTAAAAAACAGAATAAGCGAGGCAATAAGTCAGATGCTATCTCCAGCCAGTATTTATATTGGCTTAATATTTAAATCTCGTAAAAGTAATGCTTTGCTTAAATAGTCCAGAGTTTTTGCAATAAACCAGGGTGTGCAGCCCAAAGTGTTTCTTTGGCATTCTTGCACTTTGCCCCAATTCCGCTCAGCTTCCCTCCAGTGTGTGGTCTTTGAGTTGTGTAAGGAAACCTCGTCCCCTCGAACACAAACCCAGGATTGTGGAATTTAAAAAACTTCCTAAAGTTAAAGCACATTCTTTCTTCTGCCTCCCCTTTTTGCTTTTTTGCTTTTAAACATCTCCAGTACTGGGCTAGGTTTCCGGATTAGGCATGCATCTGTATGCCAGTGAGAAAAAGAAAGGGGGAAGGAAAAAAGAAAATTAATCAACAGCAAAATACAAATTCAGACTTGAATAGATTTTTGGCAGTTCACGGCTAATAGGTTTCTACTGTCTCTGTCCGGTAAATTTGACAAGTTAAATTCATTTAGAGTGTTCCTTAGCCAGGCAAAACTCACTATGACTTTAATTAGTTTAATCCATTTTAAAATTTGATGCCAATCTTACTTGTCTGTATAGTTTATGGGGCTGTTTTAAACTTTGGATTCATTGCATAGATTGTTGTTGTTGTTGGTAATATTTAGAGTTTGAAACCAGCCTTTTATCATTTTGCCAATTAATTATTCTCCTTTAAGAAGCAGTCAAGTTTTTAGGTCTAAAGTTTGCAATTATTTAAGGAAACAAAAGGTAAACTGTTTAAACCCAAAGCATAACAAAGAGAATTTTAAATGTTACTTATTTCTGAAATTATTTGGAATGTCTGCTTTGTAGTAATTAACTACTGTTTTCTCCTTACTATCAAAATGCTTTTTTGAAAAGGGAAAAAAGTTTCAGTACTATTGTTGTATTTTCCAAGTGAATGATTTTACAAAGGTCTCAAACCTTTAGAGGGTAGTGGTTATAAGGCTTATTTAGTAAAAATGTTTATTTAAAATAGCAAAACCTCATTTAGCATTTAAAATACAAATTCACCAAAATACTTAAAACTAGGTGCAAGTGTATATTAAATTAAGTATCAAAGATTTCAGCTATTAATTTCATATATATTTTGTCTTTAATATTTCTGGTAACTTATTTATTCTATATTATTTTTGTAGAAGGTTGATTCCAAAATGCAGGGAAAAAAAAACAGTTGTAATCTTTCCTTTCAGACACGATAACACAGGACTTCTGTGATTAAAACAAAAGAAAATAAATAAGTAGAGTTAAATTCTGGCTGAAGTTAATGCAAGATAAAATTGTAAAATATTAAAAGCTAACTTAGAAGAATGAGACAGAATCAATGTGGCTTTTGAAGAAATTCCTTTTTGTTGAATGTAACTGATCTGTTTTAGAGTAAATCATGCACTGAAGGCCATCACTTCGAGAAGTTGCTAACTGATTTATCATTTATATTGAAAAGTCTGTGAAGTATGCTGTTGTCCAGAGCCCTTTTTCTGTTGTACTACTGGCAATTATGATGAGCAGTGCAATATTAAAAGGGCATTGGCTGGCAGAAACATGACCCCTTTTAGCAGCCCACCCTCTTCAGAGTGGGCAAACAACCCTAAAATAGATGCCTCCTTCAGTGTATTCATGCACGTGTGTGAAATAAGGTTAAAATTTATACATGTGGCAGTGCTTTTACATATGGAAGGAGATTTGGGATTGTAAGTTCTCACATGCCTTGATATACAATAGTGAATTATTTAAACATACCAAGTTTACAACTCCAGATATTTTTGGGAGTTTTCAAGGCATCATATTACTGGTTTTGTTTACCAATATTTTCTTAGTGATTCATTATTCATCCCCTTTCATAATGTCTGTTGAAATTTTATAACAATTTCTTGATGGATTTTTTTTTTTTTTTTTTTTGCTATATAATAACCTTTCCCTATATATTTAAGGTGGTCTGAATTTAATGCTGCTATTTTGTTGTGTGACTAGGTCTTGTATTGTGATTTTTGTATGGTGACACACGCTCACAAAAATATACGTGTGTGAGATTGTTACACACACACTTTGTGGGTTTTTTTGTCTATAGGTCTCATCACATTCTTGTCTACAAATTCTGTAACGTTTTCCATAACACTTTACAGCACTGTTTATCTATACCATTGCATCATGCTTTATAGGCTTTGTGTTCAACCATCATGAAACAGTACAGTGCAATTAAGAAAACTTCTGAATGCATTATGGCACCTATTGAACATTTATTTTAAATTAGGTAGTTAAGATTAATTTACTGCATTATTTGCCTTTTATGGAAACCAGTACTGTGGGGATGCTGAATTATGCCCATTGTTCTTTTATTCTCCCTGTGTTCATAGAAAAACATTCTAACGTACATCTATCTTTAAAGTGTACTGTGCTTGGCCATGCTGGGTATGTAGCAAAAGATTGAAACTGTTTGTTTAACAAGCCATATCTAACAGTGGTCTGATTGATATTTTTAACTAACTTTTTTGTTGTTGTTTTACCTTGTCTAATTACGATCTCAAATAAACTTTAAGGCATGCAGAGTTTTATTGGGGCTAAACATAAAAACGTTATTGTGGTCAAAAATCTAATGTAACAGTCCCTTACAAAAGGATGCAGGGACAGCTGTGCAGAATGTGACAGTGGCTGCTGGTATCGCTGGCTCTGACAATGTTGCACTACTGTCTGCACAAATAAAGCAGTGCAATAATATTGTCAAAGCATTTGGTTCCAGTCCTAATACATCCTTATGATCAGTTACTGTTGCACACCCAGTCTCTGACGTTGTGGAACTTCATAGTTATTTAATGCATTTTAATAGGCAGCCATCCCTCTGTTCCCCTCCCCCCCACCCCAAGGCTTAGGTGAGCATAAGATTCCAAGATCATTTAAAACCTGACTCAAACAATAAATAGGTTGGAGGGGGCTCTTTTTGGTTGGGGGGTTTCTTTTTTCTTTTTTTTAAGGCTGAATGGTCTTATGGAAATGCCTTGGGTTTTTGTTCCCGTTTGTGACTGCTTCAGTGTACAAAATGGACTTCCCCTCCTACCACTGGTGTGTGTTTGTGTGTCCAAGTTGTACAATAAAAAGACAGCCTATTCAAATTTAAAAGCCCTCTTGTCCTGCTTTAGAACCACCACTACCTCTTACCAAGGCAAAAAACCAAAAGCCTCTCTCCCAGTTGGACCTTTTCTTTATTTCCGGTTTTAAACCAAAGGGTTTTTATGGACCTAAGGATGCTATTGTTGTGTATGGAATCTAGTGATTGTATATATTCACAGGCTATTTAATTTCTTTTTTCCTCCCTGTTATATATTTTTTTCTGGGTGCATTGTAGCTGTTAGTTTTTAGAAGAGTATGTTGTGAGTAAAGTAGAAGTAATACGTTCATTTGCTTAAAAAACCTAGGGGGCATATAAATAATAATCAATAGGGCTTTGAAAGACCTGATCTTTCTCTGCTCTTCTCAGTAGTAAACGGGAAGTGAATCTAGGAGATGCATTGGTGATGTAGGCCTGGAAACAGTTGCGTTGCGTTAGGAATTGATCTTTAAATAACAATATGTTGGCGACTGTCACTTGGATTGTTCTTGGGATTTTCACTTGCAGCTGCTAAGGAAGGGGGTGGGGGTTGTTATCTTTTTACAGGGGCTTTGGGCTGGTACCTTGGGAGAAGGTGCAGGGAAGCCATAATATTGGAAATCAAATCTCTGTAAATGAGAATTTTCGATTGGAATTGCATATCCCAACCCAGGCCAGGGCGGGCTAGTGAGCAAAGCATGGGAGGCAGAAAATGGAGTACCACTTCCTAGAGGGTTGAATCCCATTTCAGAAGGAGCAGGGGAAGCTTATGTCCACAATAGAGCCTTCCCATTCTTAATTAAAACAGACCTTTCAATCCCTGTCTTTATTGTGAGGGGTGAGGAGAGCCTGTCTCCCCTCCACACCCAGAGGAGGAGGGGGAAGGCTTCTAGTTTGAACCATTAGCAAAATGATGGTGGGTGAAAAGAAATCAGGCAGCTGATGTGGTATGTTTCACATACCTAAGCAGAGGTAACCTGAGCCTGCCTGGCTCTCTCTTTCTCCTAGGGTTTTTTAATGCATCTCTGTGCATTGTAGCATGTTTGTCATTTTTGCGTGTGAAGGAATAGGAAGCCTGCTCAGTGTTTTTTTGTTTTTTTTTTTTTAATTTTCTTTCTTCTCCTGGTGCTCAATTAATCAGAAGCTGGGGGAGAGTGAAACCTGGAAAATCTTCCCTTTGTTGGCATGACCATACTCCCAATGACATAACCGGGAGCAGGAGAGTAGCAGCTCGGTGACCTCGGTGCAGTGCTAAAAAGGGATCCCTTTCCTGTGTCGGGGGGGGAGGGAGATCAGGTGGAAGCCATCCCCTCTCGGGGAAGCACCTCGGCGCTGTGTGTGTATGTGCATGTGCATGTGTGTGTGGGTGTGCAGGCAGACACATGGATGAGCCCAGCAGCAAGTGAAAACAAGTGTCAGTGAGCCCTTGGGGGTGGTGCAGGATGGAAGATGGCCTCACCAGCATTGCAAACCTTGCTGCTTGCCTGCCTGTGCGGAGCTGGGGGGCACGCCGTTTGGTTTTGATTTCAGTGAACTGAAGTTAAAAAAATATAGCAGATGTGCTGGAGATGGAGGGAGAGGGGGCTCTAGCGTTTGGGTGTGGAGGAGATATTGGAGGTGGCAGGGGCTATTCTTTTGAAAGGTGCCTTGAGTTCCACCCAGTGGGCGCGTTCCTGAGGCCCCTGCAGTGCAAGCCGAGCAGTGCTCCCGCACGGGTGAGACAGTTAATTCTGCGCATAGGATATTTGCTGATCGGGAAGTTGCTCCTAAGCAGCAAAAGACAGGACACAAAGGAGGGAGGGGGCTCGTCTGGGGGGGGGTTCCCTGCAGATTTCAGGGCTGGGATGGAGGTTGCACATTCCAGCCCCTCCCTTCCCCAATCTCTCCCTCTCTCTCTTTTTTTTTTTTAACCCTGCCTGGCTGAGGAATGTAGCAGCGAAGGGGGGGAAGCAGTGGAGGAAAGAAAAAGGGGGGGATTCGGAAGCAAAGGCCTCTTCAGGAGGCTGCATTTGTGCAAGGGAAACCATTTGCATGTGTGTGCGGAGATTCCAGCGTTTGTCTCCAGTTGGGAGCGAGGGGGAGGGGAGGGGGCGCGGGAGGAATGCAGGGAATCAGGTCGGGGCGAGGGGGAAGGGCTCCGGGAGAGCTTCCATCCTGTTGTTGCATAAACTTGTTAAAAGAGCCCTCCTCTGCGAGGGCAGCGCACACAGGGCAGCAGTGTGCGGGAGGAGGCCAGACCTGCGCCCTGGCTGCACAACCAATTGGAGCGGAAAGTGAAATCAGATGGTTTTAAGTTTTCAGAGGGATTTTTTTTTTCAGGGGGACTTTTTGAGTCATTGCATTTAGTGCTGGATTCATATGAAGGTCGCTCATGCTTTGCTTTGACTTGGGTGGTTTGGGGGAGGGCCTCGCTCAGCAGGGCCAGGAGGCGCAGTTTTGGGATGGGGTTTTTCCACCCCCCCTGCAAAACCTGGTGGTGCTGAGCTGGAGGGGGGGATGCAATAAACCCACCCAGTGCAAATACATTTTGCTCTTTGCTCGCGGGTCTGCAGGGTGCTGGATCTGCGCCGGGGAGGGTGCCTCCCTCTTTGTGACCAGGGGAGGGACATTTTGGAGTGCCCCAAGGCCAGCCCCACGTGCTCAGCATCAGGGCTAGGGCACTTTACGGCATTTTGTTTGCTTTACTATATTTACTGCAAGGCGGGAGCTCAGCATTTCCAAGGTGATAGGCTTCAGCCCTATTTTGCTCCTACAGTCAGTACCACAGTGCCTTTTTTTTTTCCATCAGACAGCAGAGTGCTGGTAAACACCATGCAGAAAAAGCCATATTGTGGGGTTACAAAGTCTAGGCTGTTTAAGGAGCTCTGTCATTCCTTTTAATGGAGCTCACTGACGCAGATCTGGCTTCTGCCAGCCGAGGAAATGTTGCTGCTGAGAAAAGGGTTATTGAAACCCACAAACTAAATATTTTAAGCGAGAATCAAATGGCAGGACATTCTGGAGTGTAATCCCCTCTGATTTCAGGAGAAGGGGAATGTATTGATAAATGACTGTGGGTGACAGCGAATCCCCCCAGCTCAGTGGGTGAAAGCTGCTTGGGAAGCTAATGTTTTCAGAGAGGATTACAAACCCTTACGCTCTGGAGCCTCTTGCACACCTGGACAGGTTGACTCTTGCATGGAAGCAAGAATCCCCTTTTTTCTGGGAGGATTTGTACAGACTTGCTAGATAGGCTTACGGAGTGGGGCTGGAATGCCAAGAATTTTTTTCTTTTAAAGAAAAAGAGAGAATTAAGAAGACAACCCTCCCCAGTTTTAAAACAATGATCTTTAAAAAATCAAATAGGATGTAAAACTCTAAATCAAATCTCAACATACAGCTGTTTCCACAGCGTTTGGTCTGACCTTTGGTAACAGTGTCAATTCCTTTGCAGAAAACAGATTGTAGGCTACACATATATACATGGTAGAGCAAGATGGCTTTTTAAAACTGCCTAGCTCCTTTAGCTATTGAAGTGCATACATATGGACAGAGAAATAGGATTGGGCTGGTGGTTGGGTACCCAGCTATAGCTTGTAAGGTTGCAGCTGATTCAATAATAAAAATCTGCTTCCTAGACTGGCACCTTAACCAGGAAAAATGAAATAAAAAAGTAATGGATCTAAGTAAGGAACTGGATCCCTAAACTAAATCAGGGTATCCAGGGTCTGGTCTGGTACTTAAGCAGGAGACCTCTGAGCTCTGGAAGCCAGTGCACTACTTTATTTAGCCCAGAGCTGCATAATAGGGTCAGTTTAGTCTACTGTGTCTATTAACATCAAGAATGGGTGGCTTAAAAATACTGCAGTGACTCCAGCACAGTCATGCAAGTCAAAACTCCAAAATGTTGCCTTTATTGAGCAGCATTTAAAGCGTCATTTCCATACTAGTCCTGGTGACATTTCCATTTAGTTTCTATAAATGTGATTAAAGGCGAGAGAGGTTTCTAAACATATCTAGAGACGCTCAGCCTCTTAGAGTATAAATAGAATGCATTTCATAATCTTGTGTTTAAATGTTTATTTTAAAATAACCCCCATATACATTCCAGGGAAGCATTCCTCCAATGGGGAAGGGATCAACACAGGCTTTGCATATTGTTTGCAAATGGTGTGAATATTATTGGGTATTGATTCAGTCTTTTATTTTTCTGTCTTGCAAGAGGGGGGAGAGGAGGGTGTAGGAGACCAGTACAAATACACCATCACAGAGACCCTGGAGTGTACTTGGACAGTTGAAGATAAGGAAATTCTTGAGATGCATCTAGGCATTGAGGGCAGACCCAGCAGTGTAAAAACAGAGTAACAGAATGGTGCATTTTTCTCAGACCTTAAAGTCATAGTTGAAATTCATAACTGTGTCCCTTACTCTTTCATGTCAGTTGTAGATTTTATAATAATATCACAGGTCAAAATTGTGTAGAGACTGTTGAATTCTGATTTTTTTTTTTTTTTTGGTTTGCCGTTTCAAAGAGTAACACCACCTGAAGTTGTGAATTGTGACTTTACAGTTTAAAGTCACCAGTGGGAACAGTGTTTGAGCCACTGGAGAGGTTGAAAGGGTGAATGGGGGGCTTTTAAGTCTCATTTGAAATAACATACAGGCTGAAGAGAGGAAAAAGACTTGATAAATATAAACAAAATAGAAACTGGAGTTATTGGACTGCAGTAGATGGAAAGGTAAGGCCAAAACTAGCTCTTGTCTTTTAAAAAAATGCTTTAACCCTAACTAAAGATCTAGCTGCCAGAGACTGTTGAAAAGCAGAATGGCAGAATTAAAACAGAACTTGCCAAGGTAACGAAAATACCAAAGTTTGGTAAAACCATTCTGATCTGCTTAGAACACCCTTCTGTGAACATGGCCTTTTAATTACTGTGAGCAAAGGTTACTACAAATAAATAATACATAAAAAAGGATTCCTATCTGCTTTCAATAAACAGGACAAACTGAACTACATGTTGTTTTTGTTTATCAGTCCATTAAAAAAACTAAACAATTAATGCAGCCTCTGCCCTATTCCCACTTCTGTGCAAGTGTCTTTGGTTTTTAGTTTCTGTTGGCAAGTGAGCCAACATCAAAGGGGATAGAGGGCTGTCTCGCACCAGCATGCCAAACGCCAGGGATCTCTAATGGCAAAGACCAGATCAATGTGGAATGCATAAATTAGCCAGGATTCCATGAATTAGGGGATTGTCTCTCCATTGCACTTTTATTTAATCCGCTGGAAAGCAGGCTGAGGAAAGAGAAGCTTAAAGTGTCAAAATCGTGAATTGGTTTGGGATGGCCTGGGAATAAAGTTTCCTTCCTCCTCGCTCTAGTTTTTCAAGTGTTACTAGATGATAAATACAGTGGGGCAGGTTTACTTAATAGTCCAGTTCCAGTAGAGCAGGTTTACTTAGGTAGAGGAGCTCCGACTCCCAGAGAAGACGGGCAAGTTCTGGCTCTTCTCTTCGATTTTTGTCTTTCTGGTCGCCTAAGTATTAAGAACTAATACAGTCATAACATTGATGAGAGAAGGTTGGTGTCTTCCCGTCATGCATAGAAAGAGGCTGAAAAATTATGGATCCTAGGCAAAGACACGCACGTTTTTAAAGCAGGTTGAATGTAACTAGGTAATCTGTGCACGTTAATCTGAGCTGTGGAGCCAGCTCTGGAGATCTTGTTTCACTTTCTAATTTTTGTTGTGTATTGAATGCCCTTATTTCCAATGAAGGAGAGGTGTTTAAAATCCCTGTGCCCTATCAGCAGAACAGCCCTAGAAAGGAAGTTCTACAGGGGCCTGCAATCCTTTTACTAATGAGTTCAAAATATAATTAGTAATAAAATAAGTAGGAGAAGGTCCCAGCCTCTCCAAGTTAGACAGTGGATCCAGCCTGCGCTTTAAAGAAAGGAGAGAAAATCCAGATTGAAGGAAGGAATACAGGGCTGGGGGAGAGATACCCAAACCTGGATAAAATCCACATTGTAATGAAATGTTTGTCACTGGAAAAAATGAGAACCTATGCCTAGATTCCATTTTCTATAGCAGACATAACCTCAAGAGATGCATCTCATGGTTTTGCCTTTCTTCCTCCCCAGTGATAAGTAATTGTACTTTTGATAGGGGGGTGCATTATTTTCTAACTTTTTACCCCTTACACATTTGCAGACTAATGGACGTCCAGTCACCTGCTGCAGGAAGCATAATCCAGCTTCATAACCTTAAGGATAAGACCCTATCAATATTGCCTCTGCTTTTGTCATCAGGGTAGTAGTGCAATATTGCTTATAGGGTCTTTTCTTTGGAGGGTATTCTTCATGGAGAGAAGAAAAGCAGCAGCAGAACAGCCATGCTGGTCACCTTAAGACAAAAGTTGTGCAATTACAAACATTGCTAGATAGGCAAATCAATTTGTGCAAATGTGTTATTGTGAACATTCGTGTTCATGTGACAAAGAACTGTGCGCTGATGCTCTTCTGAATATAAATGCTCCCCTGACAAGTAACTGCATAGATGCTCTTGTGATGACTCAAGTTGTAAAGGGGTGTATTTTTGATGTTATGACGCAGGATGCATAACAGCCTTGTATTAAAAAAGCACAAACAGTTGTACTTGCTTGAAACTGGAGTAACCCCTCATGTCTGTATTTTTAAACAGTGTCAGGCACTGGATGTTTGAAGGGAGCCTATTTTATGTAAGGATGTAAACACCCAGCCAGGGATGGTTGGATGTATCTGGTCACTTTTGCTGTTTGTGTCCCCGACTGTAGCCCGGAAGCCACCATGTTCTGTGAACCAGGGTGTGGGGTAAAGCTTCTGCCCCGCCAGTCTCAAGAAGCTGATACAAACAAAGCGACTGTGTCTGATTAGCAAACGAAGATCGATGCGCTAGGGCCTGGTCGCACAGGCAGCATGGCCTATATGGAGGCTGCTGCGCTCCGGGCGGAGAAAGCAGCGCGGGGTGCGCGGGCTGGGCCCCCGCCCCAGGTGCCGGGCCCTGGCTCCGGGCCGGGGCTGATCGCGCGCGGGATGCCAAGGTATGTGGGGAAGCCGTGGGAGCGAGGGGGCCTGGGGCTCGGATTCCTCTTTGTAAGTGATCGGCGGCAGGAGGAGGGGTTGACAGAAGCCTGAAATGGCGGAGTGGGTGGCCCGCGCTGCTATGTTCAGGTGGTCCCTGGCTCTCTGCTGGGACCCCAGAGGCCCAGGAAAAGGGCCCGGTGGGAGGGGACGCGCGCGGATTAGAGAGCGGCGAGGCGGCCCGTGGCCCGGGGGCTTTC
>NW_005841997.1:1221856-1223598 GCF_000455745.1 Alligator sinensis | reverse complement strand
TCCCCCCCCCCCCCCCCCCCCCCCCCCAACTGCAGCATCACCCCAAGAGGCTTTCATACTTCCGCACCAGGTTAGTCCAACTGTCCTTCTTCTCCCTTCACATAGTTCATCCAGTGAGAGACAACTCAGTGTAAACTACTTCAGCATCTTCCAGTTAAGTCAGCGAGTATCTGAAGTTTTCCTTGACTGCCTTAAGTCAATTAATTCCAGTTTACAGCAACTCTGTAACCAATAACAATTCTCTGCTAGGTTCCTATAGAGGTGTAGGTTGTAGCCGTGTTGGTCTAAGGACATCGGCAGACAAGGTTCTTCAGGTGGGTAAATCTGATATCTTTTATTAGACCAACTAAACAGTTGGAAAAAAAATTCTTAGCAAGCTTTTGGGTTTAAAAACTCTTTGTCAGGCTGAGGAAGCATCTCAACTATTTTTCCAACTGTTTAGCTGGTTTAATAAATGATATCCAATTTACCCAAAGAACCTTGTCTGCCTAGGGTCTTAAAGATACACTCATGCAGTATAGAGGCCACTACAGTTAGGCTTGTAAAGCAGTTTCCGTCAGAAAAGCCCTAACTTTTACACTAACAGTTTTATGGCCGGTTCAGTTTTTGCTCCAGTATTTTTCATGTTTAGTTTCTACACCCAGGTGGCCTTTTCCTTTATAGCATAAGTAAGAATCTTTCAGTAATTTTGCAAACCTGAGTGGGAAAAATAATGCAATGATTCCACTGAGAATTCAGGGTCAGTTCCTTGACCTACCTTATATAACTCTAGATAAACTTTGAGATTTGAACTTCAAGAGCTTATATCTAAGGTAGTAGTCTTCAGTCTTTTCTAAACTGATATCCCACTCACCACCCACAACCTTTTTCCAGGGGAAAACATCCCTGTCACTCTAGCTGGGATTTCTTCCCATTTAGCAATATGGGAAAGGTAGGGAAATAGTGATCTCTGATAGCTACTTGAAGGGATCATGGCTTCCAGGCTAAAAAATCATCATTTAAGGAATCCTTACCCCAGAGCATCTTGTCTTCTGAATTAGATAGGATATAAAGTTATACACCAGTGAAATAGCATGTCTATGAATGCTCAGTAACATCTGTTTTTTAGCTTAATGAAGCCCTGTTCCCTTGTGATACCATCATGCACATTCTCCCTGAGCAAAGGCCCAGCAGGCACAGAGGCTGCTGCTTTCAGGTTGCTGCTGGGAATTTCTGCACAAGGGAAACCTTCAGTAAGCCATCAAAAATAAAAATATTCCTGCATTTCACTGCCTTAACATCAGGAGCTAGGGAAACTAGAGAGTAATAAAAAAGAAGCTATCCTGGGAGTTTAGGATTTTTGCTGTTTTGCCCTGCAGTGTACATAGTCTAAAATCTCTTAAGAGTTTATTTTTAAAAATCTTTTCCTATCACTAAGATACATCCACTTCAGCATAAACAAATGGACTGCTCCTTTGTGATACAGCTTTATAGAAACTGATAGCTCTTGCTCCTACAGCCACATGAAAGAAGAAGATAGAAACTGTCTTCAGCTTACAATAACTCGCTCCAAGCCCCAATTCTCTGGGCAAAAAATATTTGAAAGCAGAGGCTGCTCAATTAAAGTTTTAATTTTTTGCAAGACAGATATGCCAACCTATTCCTATGGACCAGAGTCTGTTTCCAGAGCTAAGATTTTCTGTGGGATTCTTATGGCTGGATAAACAGATCGGCACTAGAGCTTACAAACGTACCAGCCCCTT
>NW_005841997.1:1207214-1218155 GCF_000455745.1 Alligator sinensis | reverse complement strand
CGGAGCCGCGCGGAGCGGAGCGGAGCAGGGCGCGCTGCTCCTGGGGGCAGTGCCCGGGTGCCAAGTGCCTTCGCGACCGGCCTGTGGAAGACGCGCGAAGGATGCGGTTCCTGCTGCCCGCAGCGGGCAGGGAACAGCTGCTGCTGCAACAGGCTGCCAGGGACGGACGGAAACCGGTCTAAACCCAAGGCCAGGCTCCTTCGCTTGGACTCCCGGCAGGCTGACGGGACGAAGGGAGCGCTGCAGCAGGCCGGTGCACACACCGCGGGGCTCCGGGCCCAGGAGGATGCTTAGTTTCTACTTAGCACGAGAGGAGGGGAAGGCAGGGGTGGGGCGAGCACACGCCCAGCAGTGGCTGTGCCGCACTCCCGAGTTGGCTGGAGGGCGTTATTTGCTGCCAGCCAGAATGGGCATAGATGGAAAGGATATGAATGCCCATCTGTGGTTCACTTGCAGGGGGAGTTGTGCCGTCTCTGCGGTAATCCTTTGGACTTCTCCCATTTTATATTTGCTTATGCATGCACCTTCATTACCGACCTCCTGGGGCAATACAGCCTCACTAAACACCTAGGCTTTGCAACAGGCCCTGAAGGTCAAACTGAGGCTGGTGTAGGGACAAGGCCATACATGAAGGCTCTCCTCCAGAGAAAACTAGCAAGTGCCTGTTACCTTTTAAATATCACAAAATCCCATTAGGAATCGACTCCCACCTTTGTAATAGCCATACGCTACTGAGAAAGTTGGAGCATTTCAAGTGACCTGACTGACTTCAAACTGCGGAGTGGCCTTGGATCCAACCACATACAGTAGTGGTGAAGTAGGACCTCACTTCTCTGAAGGATAAGGAACACCTGAACCACTCAGAAAAGAGCTAGCCAAATAATAAGCAAGGCAGGCCTGATCCCTTTATTGAATAAGAGTATTACACTTTAAACTCCAAAATGTTTCAGAATTAACTAGCCCCTACATCTATAAAAGATGTATAACAGAGCCCACCTTTCAGAATAAACTTTAATCAAATGCAGTTCATGGCAGAGTGGGGGAAGGCGTTGTGAAAACAGACTACTACTAACAAGTTTTGGAAACTGTCAGGAACAGCATTTGCATCACAGTTCTTTTGCAGAACAAATGTCAGAAAAAAAATTCTAGCGAGTGTAGGTCCAACTAATTTTATTGCTTTCCATTTTCTATTGCCACCTTTTCTTCTTTGCCACATACAATTTTTCCATATGTATCAAAACAACTTAATATAGTCATACAAAATAGTAGACCAGTACCTTCCTGCTATCATAAAACCCCACTCTTACCCTTATACCTTTTGGATAAAACTGGAGAAAAGGATTTATCCTTTGGAATGTGGTTTTTGTCCCATATAAATAGGAGTTACTAACTGTATATACTCAGGGTCCCGGTCTAAGATATTATTATAGATACAGAAGCATGAATCCATTAGCTGTTCCTTCCCTCACTTAGGTACTTGTTAAATTAATCTTTTTTCCTGCTTGTTAAGGGTTCATCTTAGGAATGCTAAAATTGACATGTGCTCCCAGTGAAGTACTAGTTCACCATATCTATTTTGTTTTCAGTTTTTTACTACTGAGGCAAACACCATCTTTCTTTCTCTCCACAGAAAAATGGGAAGGAGAGTGGTTGCAGGGCACCTTACACACCTCTAAGCCCCTCTACTTCTACTAAAAAGTTTTACTTCAGTAAATACTGAATGTGTTTTTGAGACGACGTATTGTAGACCACAGCCTTTGGTGTCCTGAGAGCATGAGGATGCAGAAGTTACAGATTGAATCACTCTTTAAACCAACACACTTGAACAGTGTCTCAGAGATGGATTAGAGGAGGAAGTTATGGATGAACAGAAAGCATAAAAATCAAAAATAAGAAATGGAAACTGAGAACTAAAAGGGGAAAAATGACCAGGCAGTCTTACATACCTTAACCTCTCTCAGGCTCACAGCCAAGTTTCCCCGTTGCCAGCAGGGAACTCAACCAAAAAACCAGCAAACGTGACAGCCAAAGAATCAGACACTCAGCAAGATGCTGCTGCTAGAGAGAGATATTATAAGGCCTGGCTTCTGTGCAGGACAGCTGTCAAACATGGTCCATCTGTGGTTACAGCTGTTGATTCCATTGCTGAAGCAGAGGAGCAGGCAGAAGACAGACGCAGGCTTTGGTATGACTAACAGGGTCAGATACACTGCCAAAGACAACTTGCAATCACAGGCTTGCACTAATTTGAGTTGCTTATTTTTAAATTACAAAAAACCCTCCTAATCAATAAGTATGCCAACCTAAGAGGTGAAAGGAAATGCTGACTTAGTAGAGAATCAGTCACAATCAAACCTACAGTGAGTATGTACACATACTGAGCAGTCGCATAGGGTTTTAAAAATAAGGTAACATTTGTGTGCATGTGTTTGGATGTGCACAAGTTTCACTCCAACATTAATCTGACGACAAACATTCAAGACAGACTCTCACACACGGAAGTGTGTGAATGTTAGGTTGATATTAGGTCAATATTCAGCAGAGACTCCAAAAATTGTTTTTTAAAACCAAGTAGGCTTTACATATCTACTATCCTTAGTAGAAGACCCTTTTACCCTCAGACTTGATCTGTTTAGGTCCCTTCTGACCCTAGCTACTATGACTATGATACATTTGCATAAAACTATTTTGATTTTATCCCCCCAAAATCTGTCAGTCCACTACATCAACTGTTCCACCATTCCTCTTCCAAAACATCTTCTCTTATAGTGCATCTTTCAAGGTTCTTATTTATCTTTCCCAGTTGTGCCTATGACTAACAGAAGAGTAAGTTGAATAAACAAATGCTTAGTTTTGATTTAAGCTTACATGCAGAAAGAGCAGTTCTGTTGAGTCACAACTACCATAACACAGCTTGTTGCACTAAAATAAAAACAAAAAACCCAGGGATGAACTCCCTGTTTAAAGTCCTAACTCTTGTGATGGTCATAACAGCTCAGTACTGTTGGAAGTTTTCCTTGAAGTCCAAGAATTGCACTGTGAATTGTAAGGGGTTCCAGCAACAGAAGGTGAATACTGAATAGCACCATTCCAATTTCATTCATTCTTAAACTCCAGCAATGTGTGCGCGTGCTGGGAAGCAAATATTTCCAAAATACTTGCAAGTCCAGGAGTTCCAAAAATGAAAGAAAGAGCTACCACAAGCCATACTCATTATTTTTTCCACACCTGTACTCATGATTTTTGTGGCCTCTGTTTATTCAGTTCAATGACATGGATGGTAGGGGAGTTTTGGGGGGGGGGGGGGTGTCACACGGTACACTGACCTAACAGTAAAGGTGCCAGCTTAGGGATGCCAGTTTATAAAGCCTTTGACGATATACTTGCTGATGTGAGAGCTGAAGGATAAATTCACAGGATGCAAATACTCTTTCATCAATGACTGCTGAAGCATTAAAGCAACTTCATCAACTCAAGAAATGCATCAGTTCAATTTTCCAGATGCCCTGACAGAAGACTTTTCTTAAGAAATAAGGAATCTGGAAAGAAAGAGGATGTGCTCATTAACATTAAAGATAGATGAAGGAGCTCACAGAAATTTCAACACTAGGTCACATTAGAACAAAAGATGTCTCCTACAAGTATGGTAGTGAAGGGTAAGCAATGGTTGTCTGTATGCATTAATTTAATCAAAATTGAGATCTCATTTTTGCAGTATAAATTTGTATCTCTTCTGTATTTTACTTAAAAATAAACAATAAAATAGAAAAGAAAGTTTTCTGCATGGATGCCAGTTTTGCTTGCAGGGTGGATTTTTTTGTCTCATCCACGTGAAAAATTACAGCCGCACACATGGCAATCAGAACTTTTTTGACAGAAATTTCTTAAAAGGTTCTGTCAAACCCACAAAGCACAACAAGCAGACCGTTTCAATACATACCAACACAAATTTCCTTTTAAAGCACAGTTAGCGTATTTTGTGTCTGGAACACAGAAATGAAAAGGCAACAGAAAAGGGATACATTAGCAAAAAGACAGACCAGACAACTTGATAGGGAAGATGCCCATTTACTGCCAACAAATGCGATTCACTGCATTTCTAAGATAAACAGATATCAATGTATTCTAATAGCTTCAATTCTGCAATCATTTAACTATTCTTCAACTTTAGATATATGCCAGTTAGTTGGATTAGTCAGATGTTTGCAGGACTTGAGCTCTGTTTTAAAACTAAAGGTCTGTGTAAACCTGTTGTTACAGGCTGAACCAAGAGACGACATCTTAGTGTTTGATCTCTTTAATCAAAAGAGAATCTCTCCCCTTTTCTTTCCAGCTGTGAAAACAGTCATCTCAGCAATGGGGAAGGCTGCACTTCTTGCAAAAGTCAAGCTGTACTTTAAATAAAAGATCAATTTGCTGCAGGACATTTCACCCATTGACACCGAGTAAAAAAAATTTGCATGTAGCAGGGAATGAAGACCTGTACAACTAAACAGAGGAAGTGACAGATTTTTAGCCTACATGAGTGGAAGCAAAACCAACTGAATACTTATGACCCTACTCTTAATTCTCTCTCTCTCTGCCCTATCACCCACTGTTACTTAAAAAGGGCAAGCCCAACAAGTTCCTTCCTCAGTAGCTATGATTTAGCATTCTCAGTGTCTGGGAACAGATATACAAGGAGATGAACAGTTAATTAGTTCACTGAGTATGGGTCAAATGAAGATCAAGTGCATCTCTAGGGATGTAGTGCTGGGCCCATCCTCCGCTAACTCAGTCTTCCTACAAGGAGTGCTAATACTGGACCTGACCCATGAGACCTGGCTGTATAGGAGCTTGGCCCATGGAAATGCAGAACATGTGCTTGATGTGACCCCTTCTTTCCCACAAGTGCTACCACCCTTCCTTCTGCAGTTACTTATGATGCTGGGTTCGGGGAATAGCCTTTCTTCCTAGAACAAGAAAGGAGGGGAGAAGCAGCTTGTTTCTCAGCACACAGGAAGAGAAGGTTTTTTTTTCAGTTATTATTATCTTTATTAATCTTCACTTTAATAGGCTGACTAATCAAATGAACTCAGATGAATTATTAATGAATTGTGTAAATGGCAATTTTAGAGCTTGTTTCCATACTTTCTCTATGCAGAAGCACTTGGCCACAGTTTTACTGAAGCCTTTGACTGCTGCTTCGATGGTTACTCCTAAAAATTAAAGCAGTACAAAGACCATCCTGTGGCAGGGCATTTGGGGTGCCTGCCATTTTAAGAGGCCAGACACCCTGCAAAGCTGCTGGCAGGAGTGGGCCAGAGCTAATTGGAGAGCCAGGTGACCCAGGGAGTGGCAGGTGTAATTACAAGCCCGAGAAAAGCTGGCAGTAACATCTGGGAGCCTGGTAAGAGAATATCACCTAAGCAAGATGTCTGCAGCTCCAGAAGGCCAGCTTGGAGATAACACCCAAAGCAGTCTGGAGGTTTGGAGAGGAACTATGGGGAGGAGGAGGTTCCTAGGGACTCCGTGAGAGGCTGTGTGGGATCAGCAAAGGGCTAGGAACCCGAGAAGGGAGCTTAAGTGAAAGAAGACATCTCAATCCAGATGCCATTTGCAAGGCATGGTGCTGTAGGGGATGGACAGAGACATGCAATTCACCCATAAGGCAGTGACCACGGGCACCTGGTAGTCATTTGAAAGAACAATTTTGGAAGCCCTGGGGCAGCCTCACTCATTGAAATAACAAACAAAGGCATGGCAGACACCTGGAAGGGGTTTGCCCAGAAAATGAGGGCTGCAGGGACTCTTTCTGCCTGCTTCATGGCCACCCCATCCTCTTTGTTCCCTGGAGAGGCATCTTGCCACACATCCATCCATTGTCCCTGATGAAAGTACTTCTGACAATGTTCAGAGAAATTATCCACAACAGCAACAGGAAACAAGTCTTGCCTTTTTTTTCAGTAAGGAAAGTAGTTGAGTGTTGCAAGACTGCTAAATAAGGATTCTTGTAATGGTTACACTAAAAATGCAAACAGCTTTAGCATAAGAGAAATCAAAGCCAGCCTGTGCAGTTCAACAGCAAGAACAAATACAAGGTGTTAAGCACATCAACAAATAAGAAAAAATTAATTACAATTTGTGTGACTAATGGCAACAACGCATGCTCAAACTGAAAATCAGTATCGTGACAGTCACAGTATAAGGAGCAAAGCAGTCTCCTGCTTCAGTAACTGAAAGTTCAGAAGTTAGAATGGCAAGTCAACACTCCATGGCAACAGGTGCCCCTGATTTTGCAACCTTTGTCTCTGCTCTGCTGAAAAAAAAAAAAAAAGACTGTCCAGACAAGCATGGATGTTTGGTTCCTCGGGGATGAGAAGCAGCCACACACCTTATGCTGCTGCTGCTACTTGTCCCTGAGGAATGCCTGTGCCACACACCCTCTGGCATGTGGCAGGTTACCCTGAGAGGAATAGGGGAAGCTGGGACCAGCAGCTAGTTTGGCCCCAGCAGCCTTACCTGAGGTCCAAGGGGCCAGGGAAGCCACAGCCATAGTGCCCTTGAAGCTGGGAGCCTGGCCAGCAGCTGAAGCAAGGCTCTGGTGGACATGGCTGCTGTATGCTGCAGCCAGATGCACTTTCCCACTTTTTTTTTTTTTTTTTTGTGCATGGGTTTTTTTTTGACCCCCAGGAAAAAAAATCCCCATGCTGCAAGGTAGCAGCGCAGGAAATGCCTGAACGTGCAGTGTGGGGTACCACAGATGGGTCTGTGGCACCCCATACCACACAGCCACAGATGTGGCCTCATTATTCAAAGCAATAGAACAAGAATTCATATAGCACTTTTCATGCTAAATGAGGCTTCACACACATTAGTTAACCCTCATTACACCCTACTCTAATAATTATTATTTCTTTTTTTAGAGATGAGGAGAGAGGCACAGAGAAATTCAATGATTTGTTCAAGAACAAAGTTTCTGACTAGTAGTATTCACAGCACGGTCCCTTTCTCAGAAGTTCAGGACCTATACATGAAACAAGAATCTGTCCTTTTTCCTAATCTGAGCAAACCTAGCTATATATCTATCCTTTTCTTTTATCTGGGTTCTAATATTGAATCATATGAGGTTATTTGCAAGAGTAAAAAGGCAAGGTTCAACAGAATTGCTCTTTCAGACTATATGAAATAATTTGTTTAACGAACCTCAGTTTTCTATAAATATTAGTTTTCTAGAGTAGTTCTCAGAACAGAACAATTTTATCATTTAAAATAGTAGCAGTACAACCACTACCAAAACGCAAATTCTTAAAAAGTAATAAGTGAAAAAATAAGTGCTCTTGCCTCAACAACATGTAAATGAAATGTGTTCTCTCTCTCGAAAGAGAAGATTCTGAATGCAGATGAAGCACACACTGCCACTCATAATAAAATGTCAGAAGTACCTTTCAAGTGAACCACAGATATTTTTCAGAAAAAACTGGATTGGCAGTTCCATCTTCTCCACAAACAAGCCCCCACATTTGGTAAGAGAAATGTTCCCCATTTTGAATTTACTTCATCTTTGCACTTAGTACCTTTCTTTCACTGAACACCACATACTAGTTTCCAAAAATATAATTATAACTGCACAGGGTTTACAAAAAAGTAAATGCAAATCTGTACAGTGTTTGGGATTGAGAGATTTTACTTTTCCTTAGTCCAGAAGGAACTGGGAAACAAAAAAGAAGGAAGCAATGAACTAAGAAAATTGCAGTGAAAACAAATAGAAGCACAAGCTGCTTTACCAATTCAACTATAAAACTCAAGTTTCAATGCAAAAATCCAGGAAACTGCAGTCCCCCACAGAAGCGATGGATTCCTGAAACCTCCTAATGCCTTTCAGTTGTACAGAGTCAGTGACTTAGACAACACAGTATTTGCAAGAGACCAAGGAGCAGCAGCTCATCAGCTGGGGTTAAACAAGCATGGTTAAGTCTTCAAACCAATTCAGAGCTCATCATGTTTTGCAGACTCCACACTGGGTTTGATGAAAACTCCTTCCATTGCTTTCCAGTAGTTGTGATGATTAGGAGTAGACATGCCATGAACTTCCCGTTGGCCTCTGATTGGGTGGCCATACTGTTCCCCTGTTATTGAGAGAAACACCTCAGTTCCCATGTGCTTGAAGCGCACTGCATCGTCCCGCTCCCAGTAGGTCCCACTGCATTGCACAGTCCATATATCCAGGTCATCTCCTTCACCATCATCACCAAAGGCACTCACTTCCTGTTAGAAATACAAACTTCTTGAAGTAAGAATTTAAAGAAACACTATCAGTGCATTTCAAAGAAACTGAGCACTTAGCAAAGATGTAAGCAGTAAGAAGGGTAGAAAAAAAAAGAAGTACCATTGTACTGTCTTTGTGGCACCTGATCCAATTCAAATGCAGTAACCTACTTTCTTTATAACTGAGGTAAAATGTCAAAAACAAAGAAACAAAAACCAAATGAATTACACAGGAGAGAAACTATCAGCATAAAGTAGTTCAACATAAAATACTCGTGAGATGTAGAACTCTCCTTCCTACTCCAGTAAGTTTACTTATTATAGAAATTTGCTTTGCAGTATGACTCTCACTTCAGTTACTCTTAGTAACAATTTCTTTAACATAATAGTTTTTGTTGAAAAGTCACAGACTTAGCTTAAATTTTCCTAAGGAATCAAATTTCCAATTTACTTAGACTTCTACAGGGATATTCATCTTAGATAAATTCCTACTTAAAACAGTTGACTGAATTATTCTAAAATAAATAAAAGTCTTCTGGCTAATGTAAATGAATTTTCACTGGGCACGTCTACATGAGACGCTAACTGCATAGTAGCCTAGTAACACTGCGCAGTAGTGTGCCGGGCAAAAGCTGTGCTAATACACTATTTCGCAGTAGTATTAGGCTACTGTGTTAGCACAAGCTAATATGCAGTAGTATTAGCCGGTGCTACTGTGCGGTAGCGCAAGTTACTGAACATTGATTTAGTACTTGGTTATCCAAGTACTAAACTTAATGCGCAGTAACTACAGTGCATTAATGAACATGTAGATACACCCACTAAAGACAAAAAAATATCTGGGAATAAATGTAATCGTGCACTAAATTTAGCACAGTTTTGTAGAAGAAACATGTTGGTACAAATGAACCCCTTACCCCACCCCCCAAAAATGATTTAAAGTTATATATCAGATTCAGAAGCACTTGTCCTTCAAGATATTCTTAAAGATTTATTGCTAAATACGAAAGATCATTCACCGAAAAATGAAGACAACTGAAAGTATTCTACCCGAGTTACCTGCAGCCTTTTACCCCCCCAAGTTCCATTCCTCTTTTGTTTAACTTGCACTCAAAGGCCATGTCCAGACAAGAGCAGAAGTTTGCTACTCTGGGGACAAGCAGCAGTGGCACACCTTGTTCTACTGCTACTTATCCCCAGCAAATGCCCGTGCCACACGTGCACTGGCACATGGCAGTCTACCCCGGGTGGGGCAGGGAGGCTGGCTCCAGCAACTATGCTGGCCCCAGCAGGCTTACCTGGGGTGTTATAGCTGCAGTGCTCCTGTAGCTGGAAGCCTGGCTGGCAGCCAGTGTGGCTCTAGCTGACCAAGCTCTGGTTTTGGATGGCGTGTGCTGCCACCGTGAGTGCTGCCCCATTTTTTGGTGCGTTTTTTTTGACCCTAGGATCTCCTGGTGTAAACCCTTCCCGGCCACTGCAAAGTAGCAGCACAGGAAACACCTGCAAGTGTAGTGTGTGGTGCTGCAGATGGGTCTGTGGTGCTACAAACTGCATGTCTATGCTTATCTGGATGCAGCCAAAGAGGTGAAAATGACATATTTTATGAAACATGGATACTGTTTGTCAGCAACGTGAAATAAATTTTTGTTGAACTGAAATCAGAGTTCAAAACTGCCTGGCTTCTGATTAAAGCCTGATAACCTAGTTCCAGGTCCCATCAATCACTGGGAAAGCATCTGAAGCCTTTTCTTGCTAAAATGCTGTACAGGATTTATTCCAGATAATGCATAATCCTTTTAAGAAAAGCATCCAGCTCTTCCAATTTTTTTAAATTTGGAATTAAAAAACCCACAAAAAACCGAACAAACTCAGCAATATATTTATCCTTCGGAGAGCAAAACAACTACAAATAACTTCACAGTTAATCTTCTTTTCTTAGAAAGAGCTCATCATGAGAAAGTCACCACAGAATAAAAGGTATGTCATTGGCCATTTCTACATGAAATGCTACTGTAGAATGAATGTGTAATTTTATACCAGTTTTTACTAGATTCTTCCAGTCTTTCAATCATTCTTAAAAAACATTTCATTTCAGTCCTTTATTTCATTACTGTTCATATGGCAGTACGATCTAGATGCCCAAACAAGATCTGGACCTTGTTTTTCTAGGCACCATATAGATAATATAAAACTTATCAAGGACCTTCAAATCTAAATGTATAAGTTCAAGGGCAAGACAGGAAGAGGGCATACGATTTGCCACGCTTGCATGGTATATCAGTTGCCAAGCCAAAAAGGAGTCAGGTCTTCTGATTCTTAGTCTAGTGATCTACCTACTGTATTGTGCTCTCTCCCTCAGAGAGAGTCCAGAGACGATCATAAAAACTTCCAACAGATTTAGGATGTTTATTCTATAAAGGATCATCAAATGTCAAAACAAGTACTTGCTGACGGGCAACGATAGAAGCTATCAGGGCAATGAAAGAAAAGATTACTTTATAGGCGCACAAACACGAAGAATAAATATAACTTTGCATACAAAGGGGTTTTTTTGGACGGCTGGGGGAGAAAAGTAAAAGCGAGGACAGAGATCGAGACCAAGTGCTAGAATTGCAAATTGACACTTATGTGCTGCCGTGCTCGGCATCACAGCACTTCACCTCTAGGTACCCAGACCCCAAAGCAGAACTCACC
>NW_005841997.1:1188011-1207183 GCF_000455745.1 Alligator sinensis | reverse complement strand
CTACACGATACCTGGGGACACCTGGTGCGATGCCCCGGAGCAGGATTCAGCACAGGGGGAAAGGAACACCCTACATTAGCCAACAGTAAACACCGACAATAGCGGTAAGGCTTCAATTTCACCAATTTGGGTCTGATCACCTAATTCGAGGCTGCAGAAAAGCACCTCGAAACATCCGCCTCGATTTGGGAAACAAAGTGAGAGCCCCGTGACCTACCCGTGCCAGCCTGCAGCGCCCCTCACCTGGTTGTTGGACAGCGGCGAGGCGAAGTGATGCGTGTGCAAGTTCTTCCCCGTGTTGACGTGGGTCAGGCGTATGGCCTGCCCGCACTTCACCGCCGCGCCTCGCTGGCAGCTGCCGTCGCTTTTCCCTCGAATGCGCCAGTAGCTGTTGGCATCGTCGGGCGTGTCCACGCCGGTCACAGACTGCTGCCCGCTGCCTGTTCGGAGGAGCCCGGCCAGAGTCAGCGGTAGCCCCGCGCTATGGCAAGGGAGGGGTGGCGGCGCCGGAGCTCGGGCCCCCCTCGCCCGCCCACCGCGCAGCACACAAATCTGGGGGGGGGGGAAGATACGTGGAGCGGGACAGCTTTGCCGGGGCCCCCCCCCGGCCCCTCCCTGGCCTCGCCCCCACTCCCTCCTCCCCCGGCCGCCGGGCGCTCACCGGATCCGTACTTGACCTCGTGCGAGTGCAGCCGCACGCTGTGCCGGGTGTTGAGCAGCTTCAGCACCGACCCGCAGGTGACGGCCTCCGCCGCGGCCTCCCCGCCCAGCAGCGCCGCGAGCAGCACGAGCGGGAGCGAGAGCGGGAGGCCGAAGCACCGCATCGCTCCTCAGCCCCAGCCCTCACCTTGCCTCGAGGACCCCCACTTCCGCAGCCGGCGACCTAGCCAATCACGCGCTGCCAGCACCGTGGTTGGCCAATCCCTGCCCACTTCGGTGCGGAAGTGGTTTCCGCATTGGGCTGTCTCCGCACACGAGGGAGGAGTTCATTGGCCCGGCGCTGAGGCCGGCACAACCAATGAGAGCAGGTGGCGTGGCATCCCAGAGCTTGCAAGTCCCCGGTTGTTTCTGCTGTGCTTGTGGGGTGAGCCCAGCTCCGCTCCTGCTTGGGCCCGGGCCTCCTGCCGGGCATTAGGGCTGTCACCTCTGTCTGCAGCTATTCCGGGAGACTTTTTTCCCCCTCCATGGCATAATGTCATTAATTTCATTTTCTGAAAATATCCTATTAAAATCTGGATTGCTTTCAGTAGTCACCGGGAGATGGATGCCGATTCCGGTAGACTCCTGGCCAATCCAGGAGGGTTAGCAGCCCTGCCTGGCATGTCAGCTACACAGCAGCTGAGGGGTGCGACCCCCCTGCTCATGTGTGATGCCCTGTGACCAACCCACGCCAAACCGTCAGCATCCCTGTGCAAGAGCCAGGTGCCTGCAGCTGCTCAAGCAAACTCCAAGGGAAGTATCAGGCCTCAGCACAATCCCACGCTGCTGGGCCAGTGTTACGTGACATCAGAACAGCAGCCCGAGTCATTTTTTTTCCACTGAAAACGTGCACTTTCTGTCAAAGGGGTGGAAAATATGACACCAGAACATTTTAACTCTTCAGGAAATGAAGAAAACAAAACTAGTTCTTGAGGAAAGCAGACAATGTCTACTAACATGTTTGTTTAGGTTTCAGCAAAAAAAAATACATGTAGGAAAGTTTTAGATGGTCCTGATGACAGGGCTGAAGGGGTCAGGGAAGTTATGCTGGTGCATATCGGTCTGCGAGGAACGCTGGCTGCTTAGTTTGCAAGAGATCCTGGAAACAATGTGTATATCTACGCAACAGTATAGTGTAGACAGAGCTGAGTTAATGTTCAACCAGCTGGTCCAGGAGTCTTATCCATGGCAGCGTGAAGCTCTCTGCATTCTGGAAAACCCACCCGAACAGCTGGGTAAAGTAAAGTAGCCCTCAGCAGTCTCTGTGTTGCTGTGGCTAGGCTCCTCCGTTCTCAAGCCAGTTAGTATTAATTTAGTTCAGGTACGAGTGCCTGTACAACAATGCAGTCACTATAGTACTCAGCATATACCACAGTCCAAGGAGTGTAGTGACCCTGTCAGCAGCACAGCGCTCACCCCTCACAATGCCACACTTAACAAAGGGTAGAAAAGCAAAGCCAGGAATGGACTGGCTCGTATGCATATGCATCGTTGGTCCCAGCTGAAAGGAATCAGAGCTTCTGGACCATCTGGCATAGGCACTACACTGGTAATAGTTGGGAGTGATTTTCATGGATCTTAAATGATATATGAGGGCACTTTTGGAGCAGAAGGATCACTTTTTTATCCCAACTGCTCCGGGGAAAAGCCTAGAACATAAAGCAATTATTAAACTATATATAATATGTATAACAGAAAAGTAGATGTATAAAATGTATCTGGAATAATTTATGGATTCCTTCTTAATCCTTGTGCAGTTCTGCAGGCTAAAACAAAACCATTCTTTTTGTCTGTGGTACTGGAAAGAAGAGGACAATATTTCTCATCACATTATCAACAGGAGACAACCTGTCTGGTATATCCCACTGTCACAATGGTGGTGTGAGGAAGTCACGCTACCAGCTGAATGCCTTTCTGAACGCAATGTAGCTTGACTGGGGTACAGCAAAAAAGCCCCCAACAGAGGGAGCAAAGAGGACTTTTAGCTCAGGAGGCAAGTCTTCTAGGCTGGGGTAGTGCATGTGTGCAAATTTACAAAATTGCAACATTGCTTTTACTCTAATTAGTTGGTTTGGACAGTACATCCACACTGCAAGCAAGCGTGAGCATCAGAAAATATTCAGCTGACTTCATCTCTTCCACCAGTGCTGGATCTGCAAAGCCTTTTGCTTCCCACATGATGTCACTCACTGAGTCACTCAGATGTTTATTATTTGTTTTGTTGGCCTTGACTGACTACATATGTAGAGAAGCATCTCTGACATTTGGCTCATGACTGTTTAAATCGCCTGTATTAAATCAGGCTTCTATCCTAAATCTCTGTTACAACTGTCCTTCCCCACCCCCGCACTGTGTCTTTCTAGTAATAAAATTTTATTTTTTTTTGCTAGATGCTTAAGTGTCTGATCCTAAAGAAAACAAATGAGGCCGGTGTATTGTTTGACTCTTGAATGCCATAGTTATACTCCATTCTTGGAGGCTTCCCTCTTCTTCTAAGACAACAACTCACTTTTGTTGCTGTCTTTAAACAGGGCGAAACAGATGTCTGTGGTTGCTGTTTTAGCCGTGGAAAATCAATCGTTTGGGGCTTTAGCTGGCACCTGTTTTGTCTTTCTGGGAGGTCACTAACTCCCTGTGCATTTAGTACAGTTTACATGGTGCTCCCTACAATGCTTTTCAGTTGTACTTTAGAAACATAATTGGGTTAGAACGGTTGCCAACAAAGAACCCCATGAGTGCCAAACAACCATGGCAATTAACAGCCACATTATTGCTACAGGGGCTGCTATTGTTTTTAGTAAGCTGCTGCGAGCTGCAGGTAAACCTCCCCTGAAATTATATGATGGAGAGTTGGATGAAGACATCAGCTTCTTGGTTTGGAGCACCATCATAATTTTCCTTGATGCAAATGAAATGAAAAACATGTATGGGGCTACATCAGTCTAACTGAGAAGTTAGTCCACAGCTAGCGTGCCTTAGGCCTTTACTCGCTTAATCCTGCAGTCCTCACTCATGCAAAAAGCTGTGGGTTTAATTTTTAGAGATACTGAGCACCCACAGTGTCCATTCAGTTGTACTTGGGGATACATCAGACCCCTGAAAAACAACCCTGCATTGGCATGGCAGTAGCAATTTGTTTTGCATTGGAAATGCAGGAACAGGGAGCTATAAGGTACAAGACTATCTTGAAATGGGGATTCTGGCCCAAAGCATCGTATTATACAAGAGGATTTTCCTTTCTATTATTGTGGTCTTTGTGAAGCGAGCTTTGAGCCATCTGGTTAGTGTGCAGGACAAAAGCACTGACTGACAACTCGGTCAGCCTAGCAGGCAGCTCTCAGGCTTGGTTTACACACAAAGGGTGTTTTTACACTGCTTCCATGCTGTGCCTGCAAGCACCACAGTGAGGCAGGTCCCACCCACTCATTGCCACCCCATATGTGCCATATCCCAAAATTGAGGCAACATAGCTTCCTTAGAGGGTGCCAGAGCATGTGTCCAGCACAGCTCTTAGGCTTTTTGTCCTGGCCTGTTTGTTGGCACATGCTCGGAGCCTCTCTAAGAAGGCTGCTTCACTCCATTTGGGGGATTTGGTGTGACGACCAGGAGGGCTGTGTTTCATGGTAGTGCACTGCAGACAGGGTGCAGAGGCAAGGCAGCAGTGCCCCAAGTCAATCTGTTTTAGCTGAACCAGTACAACTCAGTGTGTAGACAAGCCCTTGCTTACAGAGAACACAACAGCCATCAGACTTCCCGGGTTCCACTCGTTAGACTGCTACTAGCCTTCCCCAAGGAATGTAGGGCCCACGTCTGATCTCACTGAATGCTCAAATCAAAGCCTACTGTGGTCAATGGCAATCTTTCTTTGACCTTACTAGGCTTTAACTCAGACCCTTACTGTCAGTTTACTGTTTCAGTTTTTCCTGAACCTGGTGGATGTGTTGTACCAGTTCTGTAGCTGCCAGGTTGATGTGGAGCAGTCCCTGTGCTGGTACCTGAACTTCTAGCAGGACAACTGCTCTTCCTTATTGACACTCACAGAATGTGCATAGAACAGCTCTGAGCATTCCTCCACTGGGCAAAGCCCTTTTGTTCTGAACTATGGGTCCCACTCCCACTTTCCCCCATCGTTACCCACAGAAACCTTGAGCCTGGCAGCTACAGAATTGGTACAGCCTATCCACCAGGTTAAAGAGGAACCGCAACATCTTGAAGAGGCTAAGGAAGATTATATGCCACAGGCAGGCCTGCACCACCAGCCAGGGCTCACTTACTCTGTGGGCCAGAAAGTATGGGTGACAGGCTGGCCCTCACAAAAACTGGACCACTGTCTCTGTGCCCTTACTGTATTAACTGACAGATCAACCCCATGGCATGAATTACAACTAGCTTAAGCCCTTAAAATCCACCCAATATTCCATGTACCCCTCCTCAAGACATACCAGTATGAAAAGAATGTCTTCCTACACCGGACCCAGCCTCCACCACCTCCTGCAACAATCTAGGAACTGGAAGAATACCTCATTCATGAAATCTTGGGTTCAAAGGGGAGGCAGGGGAGACTATGCTATTTAAACCCCAATTGGTGAACCACCAGCTGCTAGCATATGGGGGCACCTGCAGCTGGGGAGTGGGAAGCTTCCTACTCCCCAACTGGACCCCACATGCACATGGAAGTGGCAGCTGGGGTGCTGGGAGCTCCCCACCCCCCAGATGCTGCTTCCATAGGCACCTGGGAGCATCAAGAAATAGGTGTGCACCTGAGGCTCCAGGGTCCCATGAACCTGAAATTAAGGAGACTTTCCCTGACATGGAGCTCAAGATGCTCTGTACCTGTAATAAGCAGCAGTGCAGCTGGGAGCCCCAGTTGAATGCCCACCCTGCTTTTTTATGTTCTGTGAGTGTCATAAGCCCAACACTGGGGTGACGCTCTCTAATGTTGGGCTCACAGTGCACCCCAGTACAACTGGGGATGGAGGAACTCCCCCATCCTCTGCTGCATGCACTCATTTAAAGAGGTGCCCCCAGCATGAGCAGAGGAGGATGAGATGCTCACTCATCCCTAACTATTTGTGTTGGGTGCCTTTTTAAAGGGGTACATGCAGGTAGGGATGACAGAAGCTTATTCATGCCCAGCTGCGCACCTACTTTTAAAGAAACATTTGGCATCCCTTGGGGTTCAGGATTTGGATCTGCCCCCAGCCTGATCCTGGCAATTGGGGTGGAGGTGGCTTTGTCCCAGATCTCAGAGTGGTCTATTGCTGGATCCCAATGTTCAGTTGAGCACCAGGCAACAGGCATCCTTGGTCCTAGTTCAGACCGAGGACTGTCCCATTTGATCCTGAAGATCAGGCATGGAAGAGCTGTATCCCAGACCCTGGAGCTGTCCCATGCCCTGAGGCACACCAGGACCCAACACCTTAAAGAGGCTTAAAGAACGGGGACTGCAGGGCGAGGTTCTTTAAGGCACCAAGTCCTGGCAAGCCCACATCCCAATGCTGACAATCAGTTATTGTCAGCACTGGGACCAGGACAGACCCCAGCCAAATTTCAGACCCAGGGCTACTCTAGTCCTGATGCTGACAGTTACCTGAAGGCCTGCATCAAGGCATTGGGACATGCCATATAGTCAGTTTATGGTGCACTATAAACCAACCATAAAGATGGGGAATATCTTTACGGCTGATTTGCCATTTTATGGCACCATAAGTTTGATGAACATTTGACATGTTGCTATTTATGGTGCAATTCACACATTAATTGTGCCGGAAATGTAATGTGTGCCAGGGAGCTTAGTCACCCAAGCACAGGCAGGAAGTATGACAGAGGGGGTTAGTTTGCAGAGAAGTTTTTTAAATATTTAGGACCTAACAGATAGTTCATGTATAGTTTAGGGGTTTATAGTAGTGATGAATGTGTAGAAATAATAATAAAAAAAGAAATAAAATACATTTTTGAAAAAAAGTAGAAATCTATTTGTTCTATTTTAAGCAGATACAATTTCACATTTTGGGAAGAACAGGTGAGGTCTTCATGGCACCTTGCTGATGCCATAGCCCTTCGAGATAATGGGGCTTGCTGTGCAAGCTCTGGAGACATTCCTTCTCCGTCCCACAGAACAGGTGAAGACTTCCTTCTGCCTCCATCCACCAGGCTCACCTTTCGAGATGGTGGGAGTTGTGTGAGAGATTTGTGTCATGCATAGTTACAATCTTGAGCCTCAAAATCACACACACAAATGATCCTGCTTTTTAAGTTTTCTGTCCAGTCTCCCTCTTAGCTGGGTGTGGAAGGATAATGCCCCAAGATAAAATGATTATGCTCAGTTTCACAGAAATCAGGCCAACAGCCCTCACCTCCAACATTACCTCCTTTATTTTCTGGACTGCATCTTCCATGATATGTTGGAGGCTGTCTCATACACCCATGACAATAAAGAAATCAACAAAGTTGGAGAGCTCCTGTGCAGCCTAACATGAAGAGGAGAAAGGATCATCCTGGTTCCCTTTTCCATTTTTCAGAAATAGGCTAAAGAGGAAATATTTCCAGTTCATTGGTTCAGTTGAGAATGTGGTTGTCTGTAACCAAACAAAGAACAGAGTGTCATTCACTGACAGCCTGATATTAGGAGAGCTGTGACTCCATGGTATAGAATACCCTTGCTCTTGCAGAGGCAAGAACCTGATTTACTATCTCAATCGCTAATAATATTAAAAATAAAGACATTGTATACTTTTTTTGGTACCTTCCATCTGCAGATCTTAGGTTTTGACATGTTAAAAGCATTAGTGATTTAACCTCACCACACCCCAGGAGACAGGCGAGTTTTATCATGTCTGTTCTGCGAAGGAGGAAACTATAGAAGACAAGAATGTAGTAATTCATCCCAGAATTTATGTTGTGGGAACAGCAAAACTGGAGGAAAAAACCTGTGCCCTTTATCTCTGTGCTTTCCTTTCCTGTCCCTGACTTTTATACCACACCAAGGATCTCTGGGATGTTATTTACAGAATGAGATTGTGGTCCCAGAATGCACCCCCATCTCCCATTGTGCACTGAGATGGCAGGATGCCTCCCTAGAATACCAAGTGCAGGTGGATGATATTCCCTCCTCTGGCTATCACCTGGATTGTTTAAGCTGGACAGCAAAGCACATCGCAACCCCATTGTCATTTTCAAACATCCTTCCCCAGCCCTTTTCTTTCTCATGTTCATGTGACAAGGCATTTAGTAGAAGTCACAGATTCATTGGAATCTGATGTGGCCATGCCATGAGTGTTTCTGTTATGGCCTGAGGTGATAACTTTTATTAGACCAACTAGATATTTGCAAAAAATATTGTTTTTTTGCAAGCTTTTGGGCATACTCACCCTTTTCCTCAGGCATAGGAGAATGCAAAGATTGTAAAAGTTCTCCTAGGTGGAAATGAAAATTCATGTCACAGGAGAGCTGAAGGTGGTGTCAGATCTCTGTTATGGCCTTGAACTCTCAACCTCTGGCCACTTACCCTAATGACCACACCACCAGAGGGGGGTCTTCCCCCCTACTTGTTAGCTAAGAATGAATGATGATTCTAAAACCTTTTCCCTGGTCCAGTATTAACACCCAATCTTCCTCTTATTTGCTCTTTAATGGGAGCAGGACAAGTCCTAGAGCCCTTCTTTTTCCATTCCCTTTAAGATGCATCCGAATGTGGAGAAGGATGATTCAAAATTACCTTTATCTCCATCAGGGGCGTGCAGAACTTCTGGAAAGTGACTCTGGAGCTCAGACTTATGTATGTAAGTGCAATCAAAGCTGCATCCGCAGAGCTCGGGCTCAGTCAGTCACCCTCCCACGTGTACTGGTCCAGAAGGGTGGCTATTTTTCTTTGCTCTCTCTGATGCAATTGCTTTATGCAGTTGTTCCAAGAAGCTCTCTCGAGGGATTGGGAAACTTCCATCTCACCTGGGAAGTCCCTTTCATGGCAAATTCTATGGAACACGGTCACCACCCACCCAGCCCTCAGTCCTTCTGCGGCTCATCACTGGGGAACCTGAGCACTTGAAGGTGACACCCTGGGAAGGGGCTCTACACGCAAAGTCACTGGAATTAAAAATAAAAGAGAGGAAGAACTTTTCAAGCTAACCTTCTTCTAGAAGATTTAAACTCTTTATTTAATGTTTTGTAAATGTATGAAGCTAGGCAAGAGAAGAAAATGTTATTGCCTATCATTTTAGAAGCAGCTTCTGCTTTGTCTCATTAAAGGGTTGTTTTTTTCTATTTTATTACAGTAATTTAAAGTAAATTTTATGCTAGGGAAAAGTAAAGCAAGTCTTGTTTACCTACTACCGTGATCTCAAGTAAAGATTAATTCCCCAAAGCTGAAGGAACAGAAAAACAAAATGAATTTTAATGTTGGCATGTTCAGACAAGTGGGTCTCCCAGCTGCTGGCAGCATTCATTATTAGCAAAAGCCCTTCTTTGCAATGCTGGAAGCCTCTGGAAATGCTACTGAATAATTGGGAGCATAACTGAACTTTGGAAAAAGTGACTCAGGCCCTGATCCAACAAAGCACTTACACACGCACATGACTTCAAGTCTGCAGGTAGCCCTTGTCTTCCTACTAATGCCTTAATAGGAATAATCACATGCTTAATGTTATACAGAGATTTAAGGACTTGACCCAAAAACCATGACAGTCAATAAGAATCACTTGACTTCAGTCATCTTTGGTCTTTTGGTTCAGGACCTCCTTGCTTTTCTGGATTAGCACCAATTATGGTCTGCATTAATGGTTCAAGTCTTCTTCCACATCCTACTCCCACTGAGGTGTACAGTATTTATGTGTCAGGGCCAAGCTCTACGACATCTTGTATGAAAGTACAAAATTTAAAATCAGCTTAATGTGTGGTTTTGGCATAAGGAAAGAGCGTATGGAAATGGCATATTTTGTCTCTGTAGGTCAGCTCCACTAACTTTTAGTGACTAGAAAAAAGCTAAGTGCTTCTGATGTTCTTTTTACACCTGCAGAGCCAGCCCAGCTGAAGGGGGTGAGCTACATTTTCTTCTAGCTCATTCAGTCCCAACAGAAGCATTGGGTAATGTTTAATTTTCAGTGTCTTTATTAGACTATGCAATGCTCGGAACCCCAGCTTCATTTTCAGCTCCCAGGTTGAGATGTCAAGGGAAAGCAATTAGCAAAATTATGTGATTCTCCTCTGGGGTGAGGCATGAAGAGGCCATTTTACAGAGTCAATTTTCAAAGTAAAACTGTACTTAAAAATAGTATGTAAGCAAGGGAGAAAAATGGGGTGGGGTGGGGGGTGGGAAATCTATCCAAGGGGAGTCCATGTAGTGGCAGGCACTAGAGGCCATCTCTGCAGCTGGAAGGAAAACCCTACTGACCACTTACCGAGTGCATCTACACATTTATTAATGTGCTTTTTCTACTGTGCATTAAATTTTGTACCTCTAACTAAATGCACATTAGACTGCCTGTAACAGGGGCCTTCTTGGGGTCAATTTCCCAGTGGCCCACCCACCTGTTTCTGGGCTAACCGCCCGCCTTCTCGCCTGCCATACCTTGTCGTTAATTATTTAATTGATGTTAATAAACCGGAAGGCTGCCCGTTTCTTGCCCTAATGCCAGGGGGCACTATCTATGGCCCCATTCCTCCCCTACACTGAAGCCCAAGCCTCGCAGATGGCATCCAGATGTTATCCACATCACTGGCCCTGCACTGGGGCCCAGAATCCTATTAGTTGGACCCCACTTAGATCCCTCCATTCAGGCAGCCCATTCTGCCTTCATTCCCAGCTGCATACCTCCCTGAGCTGCTCCCCCTTTTGGGTGTGGTCCCACCCGGGACCTTTGGCTACCAGCCCTGGCCCACCTCCAGGCCAGTCGGAACCCCAGGTTCTCAGCTCTTGGGCATTCCTCGCGGTGGGCCCCCGGCCCTTTGACCCTTCCGGTCCTGGACCCAGTTTGGACCAGTCGGGGAATGTCAAGACAGGTTAAGTGTCTATGGCCTGACTCTCTCTCTCCCTGGGGTCCACCTTCTATACCCTACAAAGGGGGTAACCCACCTGGTTGTGGGGGCTAGGGGTTAAGGCACCCTGTCCTGCCTTTCACCAGGGTGGTAACTGGCCTGGTATTTCCTGGGGGCTCCCGTGCCACTGAGAGCCCCACCAGGCCACCCACTCCTGGCAGGTGCAGGTTTAGGTCATTCCCAGGACCAGGAGCCTCCTGACCATCCCCTACAGCTCCTCCCTGACCTCCAGATGATATCAGCAACCCTGCAGCCAGGCAATGTTGTTGCCTGGCCTCCCAGCAGCAAAATGCCCTGTTTATATGGGTAATCCTGAATCTAAAATGGCTGTCCTCATCAGACACCTGCCGGCTGCTGTCTTCTGGCCCTTAAAATGGCAGGCCCAAACAGTGCCCTGCCACACTGCCCTAATGTGCAGTAGCAGAAGCGTACAGTTTTTTAACGTGCATGGTTAATGTGTAGTAGCCTAATTTTACTACACATTAGCATATTAGCACAGTTTTTGCCGTGACTCTCTAATGCACAGTAAAATAGGCTACTGTGCATTACAGCATACATGTAGAAGCACCCACCATCATTGCAATCAGAGTTTATTAGCAATGTCTCTTTCCAAGGATCTCAAAACACTTTGAAACCTGGAAGCCAAGTCTAAGCCACCCTTTCCAGCACATGCATCATATAATGCAGGAGAAACATGCTTTTCTGCTGTATGGGGTGTGGGTACAAACCCTGCACAAGGGAGGTCCACAGTACTGACTTCTATACAGCAAAGTTCTGTAGTGACTTTCCATATGAGACCATGGACAGGGGATTATGGAAGAGGCTGGCAGGAATATGACTGATGGAGTTGCTTACTGCCTTGATTCACAAGCCCAAAATTCCTCATGAGGAAGTAAAGAGGCCCTGGGTTACAGCAGTGCTTGTGGCTGTGTGGGCCACAAGCGCTCATTTTCCATCTTTAGCAGAAGGGGAGTATACCCTTTGTTAACCCTTGAATACAGTCATTCTGTCATGCAAAGCCCATTTACTGTAGCTCTGCTCTGGACTCAGGGCTTGTTCCTATGTGTAGAATTAAATCCTTTTTCCCCCTACTAAACAGCATCCACCTTTGGGACACAGAGACAGCAGTTTTACTTTGATTCATCTCCATTCACAGATTTACAGATTTTATGGCTGAAGGACGCTTACTGTAATCAACCAGGTTGACTTCCCTTCAGGGCTAAGACTGATGATCTCTGCATCTTATAGCTCAGCATTTCTATATAAGATATCAACTGTCACCCAGTAAATCCTTTGTGGAAGGAACTTTGTCCTACTACACAAATATTCAGAGGCACACAAAGTTATATTCCTCATCCTTTGGGCTGCCAATAGGAAGCCATGCAAACCTGAAATTCTTGCCTGTGCAATGAACCTCACTCGTATTTAATAAATATGGAAAGAATGTGGTTCAACCACATGAGAAAACAAAAGAAAAGAAAAATCTACTGCATTTTGGCTGGTTCATGACAATTTTTCAATATTTAATTATCACTACTTATAAAAGACAGAATCATGGGTACTAAATTGTTATGAAGCAGAATTCAGTTTAAAAGAAAGAAGTGTTAGAAAACCAAGGAAATTTATGTATGAACATAGTTCTGCTTGGTCTGTGATTATGACAAAAAGGCTGGATTTCCACTAGTGTCATAATATCATAGGTCAGGTATCCAGGTTGTAGCTGTATGGGTCTAGAGGAAAAAGGAATCTGAACTCACGGTAGAGATTATATCTTTTATTAGACCAACTAGATTTATGCAAAAAAATGTCTTTAATTGCAAGCTTTTGGGCACAAGCACCCTTCTTTAGGCATAGGAGAAAAGGTTGTAAAAGTTCTCCTGGTTAGAAATGAAAGACCATATTTTATAGGAGAGTTGAAGGTGGGGTAAAATCTCCTGTTTGGAACAGTTCATTTTATATGCAGATTAGGCTCAAAGAAAAGTTGGAATAGCCTGTTTCCCTTGAAGTTGTTTGGTGGCAAGCAGGATGTTGAAAACCAAAGGAAATTTATGCATGAAAATAGCTCTGCTTGGTCTGTGATGATGCCAAAAAGGCTGGATTTCCACTAGTGTCATAATATCACGGGGGTATCATTCCATCCGGGAAGAGCACACACCAACTGCAGATGCTTCCTCAGCGCGACAAAGGGTTTTTAAACCCGAAAGCTTGCTAAGAAAAATGTTTCCAACTATTTAAGTTGATCTAATAAAAGGTATCAGATTCACCCAAAGAACCCTGTCTGCATATCATAGGAGAATTACCTATGATACCTGAAAGTTACCTGAAAGTTGAACTCTGCAATCACTGTCTTTTGCATTATGTCTTGTCAGACAGTGTAGTAGTAAACTGGCTAGTACTTTTGTGCAACACTGCCATCTTTTGGAAGAAATCAAAACTGCTTAACTGCATCTCATCCATAGACAGGGGCAATACATTTACAGAGAATTATTTCTGCGATGCACTGCACCTCTTTTTCTGTCTGTGAATTTCCCAAAAACATCTCTGAATTCTTAGATATAGTGGTTGTTCACATTTAATCAAACATTTCTTCAGCAGACTTGCAAATTGCCAGACTATTCCCCTGTTGCTAAATAATGTTCAATTACTGAAAGCAGATGAGCTGGCTATAGGCAGAGGTGATGACAATCAGTTGGGAACAGAGCAGTCTTGAATTCAGCTCTCCCAAATCTTAGGTTAGTACACTAACCACTAGATCATCCATCCTTCTGTGTAAGCTACAGATTACTCCCTGTTGCTTTCTGCCTCTGATAACCCTTTGCTTGTCCTAATCCCAAATTAGACAGATCCATGTTTTGGAAGAAAAGATTTAGCTCCAAGGAAAAACAGTTCTTTTTACAGAAGTTTCTCAGGTTGGTTGGGAAGAGGAAGGAATTTCTAACCCTTTATCAGGAGGTGCTTTTACAGGGGACCAAATTCAGAAGTGAAACACTTATTCTTACATTTTATTTCTACTCTATCAATGTGTAAGAAAAGAGTGGATAGACTAATGGTCCCAAACTCTGTAGACTTGAGGCACCCATCAGAAAATGCCAGCTCTGTTTTCATTTGTTTTTTGGCTATGGAAAAACAATAGAGCAATTCTTCTGTTGCAAATAACTCAAAGAGCATAACAGGTTAGAGTGTTTTTAAGACCGTGGATTCCTATTTGAAATCTCTGGGTGGATCTTGTATTCATGTTTTGACACCATACAATGCATACAATGTGTGGCACCCCTGAAAGGATGTCAAGGCTCCCAGTCTGTCACGGCACCCTGGCTGAAACTTGCTGGGATAGACAAACAGTTATACCCACTTACCAAAGGTCAGCTGAGTCTGCTGTATCCATCTCTCAGTAAGTGGAAGTTTCAGGGCCTGGGGGAGCATCAGCTCACCAAGTCCCGCTAGGGGAGGACAAGACAGAATGGGCACAAGCTGACTGAGGATCGCTTCAGGCTAGACATAAGGAAAAACTTCTTTACAAATCGAGCACCAAGGGTTTGGAACAGGCTCCCCCCTGAGCTGGTCCAGTCACCCACCTTGGTGATCTTCAAAAAGCGTCGATGTCCATTTTGCTGGGGTCCTCTGATCCCAGCGGTCTTTCCTGCCCACATGCAGGGGGGCTGGACCCGATGATCTGTAAGGTCCCCCCCCGGCCCCTAACAACTATGAGACTATGAAACTATAAAACAAAGCAGCCAACCCCTGATTTAAACAAGGTTAATTTACCACAGCATGGTTTCACTTGCTACAGTATACGAGCGGACACACGAAACAGTTACCATGAATCAGTTTACCTGTGATCCTGTGTGGTAAGTCGTCCCCTTTAAAACGATATAGTTGTTCATCTGCCCACATCTCCAGTGTTGTTAACGTGCCAAGAAGCTGGTAGAAGCCATACTTTAAAGAGGTTATGAGAGCTTAGACTTTCTTTGGCCTCCTTAGCATACAAATTAATCGAGTTAAGTCCTTTACACCGAGGCAGTGATGGAACGGAGCCTGTGTGAGTGAAAGGAGGTCTGTAAATGATACTACTTGACAGAGAGGAGGAGACACAGGCCTCTCTGGCCCACTGAAAGAGCTGGCAAGAGCACGTTCATGCTTCAGAAATTATTCACCTCATCAAACACAAAGTGCACACGAGCAGAGGAAACAGCCGGCCACTGTCATTATCTTCCCAGGCACGAAACCTTCAAGGGACCTAACTCACAAAACAGGATTTAGTCAAACTGGATCCTTTTTCAATAACACAGTAAGGGGAGGGGATGGGGGGGGGTGGGATTTCTTCAAAACTTATTACCTTGGAAACTCAAGTGGAAACAGCAAATAAATGGGCTGGATAGAACTTGCAAGCTGTGAACAATCATACTGCCACACAGAAGCAGACAAAGCCAGGTGAGGACTTAACAGAGGCACACCGCAGAAGCCGGGTAATAAAACAAACTCAAGACATGATCAGTCTGATGGATAACTTGGTGCCTCCCAACCTAAAACTTTATACACTCAAGGTGACCGTGATTGAAATAAGGTCCCAGAGACATTAATTCTGCATGCAGAATAGCTATGATAGGGCGCACAGCTCTGCTTCTAGGCATTTGCATTCTCCCACTGCGCCTTTAACCTAAGGGTCTCAAACACTGCGCCAGTAGTACTGAAGGAAATGTTCCCACTGTGTTGTGAGGTGATTATCATCCTCATGCTGTAGATGGAGGCAGTAAGCAACAGGAAAACTCAGTGGCCTCCCCAAGATTTCTTCAATGCTTCTGCCAGCTGGGAATAGAACTGAGGTCTCCCGGCTCCCTGCCCTGTACTTTCATCAAAACCCTATTTATTTTCACCTTCCCAGTTGTTTGAGCGCTGCCTGGTGCATCCCACTCAGAAAATGAGTGTCCTAGTTCTGCTCTGAAAATCAGAGGCAGCATCACTGTTCACAAAGCAAATCCTGCTACTAATTGCAGCACTTTGTGTAATTGCTTGTAATTAAAAGCTTGATCAGACCTGGAATCATATATTTCTATCTTGTGCAAACCAATAACTTCTAGACCCTGCAGCATTAGGTTCAGGAGCCTAACTTTTCAAGATTATAACAAAAAAGTATTAAAAATCTCACAACTTATTAGCAGCTAATGACCACTCTGTTGATCATTTCTGTCAGTATTTAATTGTGTGTTGACAAACAACACACCAAATGTAATGAACAGTCTAGGGAATTAAACTATAAAGAACACACAGGTGCTTTTTTACAGGACTCTTAGCATAGACACAGTGTATTTTAGCTGTGTCATGTGCTTAGCTGATAATTGCTCCAACTTCTTTCCCACTTTAACAGGTAGACCTGTCATTCTATCTATTTCTGCTTGCAAAGTTTGATTACTGTACTGCCCTAAACTGTACTGAGTGCCTTCCACATGAAACTCAGAGCCATTGATTCCACAATTCACTGCTCAGCTGAAATAGTTATTTATTAATTATAGCTATGTTGCAATATTTATTTTTATTTATGTGTGTATATTAGTGTGTGTGTGTGTGTGTGTGTGTGCACGCGTGCATGTGGATACACAAATAAGTACAGGGCCCAATGGAGCATTAGGTGCTTCCCAATACACATAAAATACAGGATCCCTGATTATAGAAGTTTACAAGCTCAGGCACCAGTTCAGCACATCTCTTGAACACATGCTTAATTTTAAGCAAATCAAATGTCCGTTATCTGTAGCAGAACTATTCCTGTTCACCCTGTCCCCATCTGTGTTCCCATCCATAAATGGGGTGGTAATGTCTGCACTCTTATGTAAAGTGCTGGTGTACTTACAGGAGAAAGGTGGGACTGTATCACTTTTACATTAGCAGACACACACATTTCAAGATTAATTCTGAAGGACCCATTGCTATTGACTGTGTTTGCCAATGGAGTAATTTCCTAAGCCAGGCGGGGCCTCCCTGAAATTGGAGACTCTGTGGATACTGCCCTTTTGCTGTTGGCAGCTGAGGTTTCTAGAGCATTTGGAGTTTCATCCTCAGAACAAGATAGTCATTTCCTTTGTGGGAAGCTTGCTCACAAAATGCATTCCTTTCAGAAGCCACTTTCCAGTGACTGGTGTTTCTCCCTCCCTGATTATGCATGACTGTTTTCTGGGTGTATCCATGCCTCATCTCCGGCCCTCTGAGGTTTGCATATGCATTAAGTCTCTTTTGTGGATTTAATGACTCAAAACATCAGCATTTGCAGGAACTCACAGACAGCTGGGTTTCTTTATCCAGGAATTCTCCCAGAAAGAGTTGTGGTTTCAGGGTAAACCTGCCAAATGGGGTTTGTTTAAATGCAGCCAAGTTTTAGTGAGGTCCCATAACCAACAGTAGAATACCTCCATTGTGTTCTTGCTCCTTTGACCTTTTGGCTAGGGACAAGTGAGATTTGGGAGCATCTGAACCCCAAGACCTCCAGGCTTGGGGCTTGCATGTAAAATACTTGCCATGGATTTGGGAGTATCTGAAGCCCCAGGCTGAAGAGTCTGGGAGGAAAGATACTTGCTGGTGGCAAAACCACATGGACCTGAACAAGTGAGCTCTGCTCAACAGATGGAATTTGGAACTCATTTGACTAATTTGGCCTGCGACAAAAAAAAAATAAAAAAATCAAGACTAAGCACCAGAAACTCTTGGACTCTCTACTTCTGACATAGGTATGGAGGCCTTGGTAAGGGAAAGTGAAGCAACAGTCTGAACATTTACTATGTTAACAGCTCAGATGTGGCTCAGTGTGTGTCAAGACTTGATCTGCTTTCACGGCTAAGAACACATGCTGCTGATGGGTTCTTCTCAACATGATCAGAGGCTATCTGCATACTCCTTTCAGTTACAATCAAGGAAATGTGCTTTTTCCCTCTGAAATAAAGAAAAGTAGTAGTTAAGGGCCTAAAGAAATAGGATCTTACATGCAGCCCAATATAGGATTGGCCTGGATCCAAGTGAATGGCAGTCTGTGATCCAAGTTGTGCTTTCCTAGCACACTCATCTGTACCAACAATTGCTCCTCCCTAGCTCAGCCTAAGAAGCCTTAGGCACTTCCTGGTCAAGGTCTATTGAATTTCATCTCTAGATCAACACTGAGGTCACAGCTGCAGACAAGGCAAGGTGAGTAAAAAGCAGAACCCAGAGGCCACCGGGGGTGTTCAAGTATTAAATGTTTCCAATGGGAAAAAAACAAAACGGATTATTTTAAAATTGGGGCAAACCAAAGAAAGCATCTGGTGTGACTGGACTGAGCATACTACTGACAGGTACAAATCTCACCTCCCCAGTATGTCTGTGAAAGAAAAGTCTGCTCCTTTTACTTCCTTGTATAATAAGCATTAGAGGTGTGGGCATGTAGTCTGGGAGAGAGGGCTTTACTGTCTGCCTATGGATCTTAAGGTTTTCTGTTTTGAAGCATTCAAGCGTGTCCCCAGTATCTTAAATCTGCAGGCAAGGGTCTCTTTGGAAGTAGCTTTCTTTTCAAATCCTGTCAGAGTATGTGGGAGGCATTAGGGGAGAGGCCATCCTAGAAGATGTTATGTATAGCAAAGCCTTGGTTTTCAGAACGTCTCAGGGGACGCCCAAAATCTTGTAAAATTTGAGCGTTCAAATACTTGATATTGCCTCAATTACAGGCTGGCTGATCCACCCAATCTGTGTTTCAGTCCTCCACATCATGGGGGATCTGTAGAGCTCAGTGGAGGGGAGCAGACAGCAACAGTCAGAGGAGCCTTTGGGCACAAATGCTGAACAGTTACAGAGTTCAACAATTAGACTTACCAGGGGTAGCTCTGTGCTGCCCAACCGTGTCGAGCCCAAGGGGTCTCTGCTCGTTCTGGGCGACAAGCACTTCCAGCTTCAGGGGCTCGGGGTCTCGCTGCCCGAAGAATTCAGAGCAAAACTGAGCCCAAACCGGAGCATTTCACCTGGTGTCATGACAACGCTGTGCAATGCTGCTAACAGGTGCGAAACCATGGATCAGCTCCACAAACAGCTGTCGGGACAAAAACGGGCCGGAAGTCCCTGCAGACAAGTAGCATCCTAGGACATCTCTGCGTGAACTCCAAGGGAAGTATTTCAAGGGAAGTTGCAAGATTTCCCCCCCATGAGGAGCTACTACGTGCTAGGCCAGGCTCCTATCCCCCCCACCTCTGCCGGGGGTTTATAACGTGTCAGGAAACACGTGTACCCCCGATAGGGAACCTGATCCACGCGCTCTTGCCCCCTGGGGCTGCACGAGGTGTCCGTGGCCCACCTAGCCCCGGCCTTTCATCACTGCAATGATCTACACCGAGGGTGGGCGAGCCCCGCGTGCTTCCGTCGCTCCCATGCGCCGCGTGGCGCCCGATTCCCGCCCGCGTCACGGCCCCGCCCCGCCCCCCGCAGCGGCC
>NW_005841997.1:1185187-1187819 GCF_000455745.1 Alligator sinensis | reverse complement strand
CCCCCCGCCGTAGGGCTGCCGCTCCCCGGGGCTGCGCCGCTAGACACTTCCTCCTTGCGCTGGCACCGCCGGGCAGCCTGCTCCGCCGGCCCCGAGCCGGAGCAGATGCTCAGCTGCTGTGGAGCCGAGAGGAGGAGGCCTAGCACCCTCGCTGGGGGCTGAGCCGGGCTTTGGCGCTGCCCTAGCCAAGCAGAAAACCCGGCTTCCTGCGTGCAAAACGCGGAACAAACCTCACACCGCCTTGGGCAGCTGAACTGCAGTGACAGGCAAGTGCTGAGGAGCCTGGCACAGCCCCGTGCGCCCGCTCTTGCTCACGGGGCTTGGACCCCAGTGGGGGAGAGGGTCGGTGAGCACCGTGGGGGTCCACGCTGTCTCCTTTCTCCCATTTTTGAATATGAAACCTTCCCAAGTGTTGCGTCTGGCAAAGTCCGGCTGTGGGAAAGGCTCCGGTTGTTTCTGTGATGCGACTTCAGACCTCAGCGCACAGGGGACCTCGTCAGGCTGGACTGCCGCTGCGAGCCAGCTATCCAAAGTCAGTCACTGAACCCGAAGCATCGCTTGAGTTGCTTCTAGGAGGATTGTCTGCCGGCTGCATTTCTGGTGGTCGCTCCTCGTTAGATCCTGTAAAGCTAACTGCTGGAGCACGGCAGTAAAGGGATTTTGAACCCCTGAGCTACCATCAGCCTTTTAAATCGACATGTAAGAAACTAACCTTTCAAACTGGACAAACTACATTTAATCCGGATACATGCTACAGATTAAGGACAATCCTTCCCTCTCTGCAAAGAAAAGTGAACTAGGGCCATGTTGCACTGGAGGAGGGGCAGAATATTATTTGCAAGAGCAGCAGTTATGGTAAAAAATAGGAGTAATACCTACTGATGAATATATGCATAGTTGTAAACAGCTAAGGTGGAGCAGCAGATGTAGTCAGAGACTGACTTACTTTTTGATTCATCTAACACCTGAGCCTGTTGTTTCCTGGTTCCTCTTAATCTGCAGATTAGTCACAGCTTTGTTTTTTATTTTTCTTCTTTGCTTTGCTGTTGTCAGAGCTGACCCATAAGGATGCTCCAGGGCAGAGTGAAGCTAATAGTAACTGGAGATGACTTTGGCTATTGCCCATGGAGGAACCAAGGCATCGTGGAGTGTTTTCTAGCTGGAGCAGTTTCCAACGTTTCTCTTCTGGTCAATGGCAGTGCTGCAACAGATGCAGCACAGCTGGCAAGGAGGTGAGCTACTTACTTTAGTCCTCTTTGTTTGTCTCTCGCCAGGCCATATGAGCAAAGCTAAGCCTGTAAAATTCAGGGAACACCTAACATTTCTTATAACCCAAATGGGAAAACTAAAAACTTTCCCAGGCTTATGCACGGGAAACAGGCTCTAATGCACCTTTACTGACAGCATGTTCAAAAAACACTGTTCTGCAAATGTTGCTGTATACGGTTCTTCTTCCCGTGGTAGTCCCTGCTCTGCATGTGTTTTCCTCCCAGGCCCAGAAGGTGGAAGCCCACCTAACCAAAACGTTATTCTTTTGGTGGCTGCAATGTGGGTTAGTCGGTCTTTCTCTTTTCAGGCTGCTTTAAAGAGACACAATGAGAATAAAAGTCCATGCTGTGAAAAGTCCCTTACCTTCTGAATTGCATACACTCAAGATTTTTAAATACCTGAAATGCTAACAATGTCCCTCCTTTTGCTATTTGTGTTGTTTGCTTATTGTTTGCATGTTGTTTGGATTAGTTGTAGAATGGAAACTAGCCTTGTTCTGGCCTTTTGTTTTCAGGAGCTAACACAACCCCTGCAGTGCCTAAACTGCAAACTTACACATGGGAAATTTCAATCTCTCCTACTTAATTTTTTCCCTCCCAAAAAGTATTGAAAATATTCCTGTCCACAAAAGGCTTTATAGAACCACTCATCAAAAACACAGGTGCTAAAAGGAGGTGGGGGCTTCAGCTACCTGACTTATTTTATGCACATATTCTTGACTCCTGAAGGGGCTTTTTAAGGGAGCTGTCATACATGGCTTTGCAGCATATCACATGGCTTCCTGGACTAACCCAGCAAATCTTTTAACGTGGAGCATTGCTTGTAACTTGTGTAGAAGGTAAAACCAAGCTTCTACCTTAGCTCCAGCCTGAAACAGGTGAACTTTCTTGAGAAAGCAGCTCTGAAACCTGGAAGATGAAATTATTTAGTGCATCAGAAGCAGCTCTTTATGAACAAGAGAGCAGTGCTGGGTCTGTGGTTGTTCAGACCTGGCATCCCACTCCCCCAAGTCCAGTTGTTCATGAAGGGTGCCTTTATACCAGCTGCTTCATGCTAGTCCTCTGTGTGTGTCTGCTTATGAGGGCGTAGACAGTCTGTGTGATGTACTTCACTTGAGTTAGGTTGTAGACTGGCATTTCCCCCCCTGGATCTGGTCCTCATGGGCAGTGCCCAGCTGGCAGACCTGCAGCCTATTCTCTGACAGCCACAGCCTGAACACTGCAGAGGTGACACTAGTGTGGGCTTGCTGCTCATGTTTCAGCCCAGACTCAGGGACCATCTCGAAGCGAGCCTTCCTGCAGGGGATGCCTGTAAGAGCATCTGGTCTTGGAGCCAGTCTGCCTGTGGCTAAGAGGACTTGACA
>NW_005841997.1:1172705-1185089 GCF_000455745.1 Alligator sinensis | reverse complement strand
CTGAGAGGAGATCCCACCTCCAAGCAGGTTAGGGAGAAGGCGGCGTGTGCGGATGTGTGCACGTGGGGAGGGAGATGTTTAAAATCTTGTCAATAATACATTTAACAATACAGACAAGCAACAAGATTAAGCTGTCACTCCCCCAAGATACAGACACAACTCACAGCACTTGAAACCCCAAAGCTCTGGCTGCTATTGGAGCCATGTAGATCCCCAGTTATTGGCAGGTTTTTAAATATAGAATCCACCTGGCCTAGTTTCTGGTTTCTATATTGAGAAAGTAGGCCATGTGACTGCACTTCAGAGCGGTGTCTTTGAATCCAGGTTACAGCATTTATCCTGCCTGCTGAGTGCCGTGTTCTCAAAGCAGGGCTGGAGGGACATTTTGCAGGAGAAACTATAATCCTCTCCTCCCTTCTCTTAGTTGGGGCGGGGGATGGGGTTCCTTTGGATCCTACAGATGTGTGAAATAGATTTAAAATAATTTCTGAGAATACAGGCCCAGCAGCTTTGGACATATATGAATGCCAGATCCCGCACATTTGAGTTACTTCATCCAGTTTTACTATCCCTATTGAATTCACAAAGTTACTCGTGCATAAATATAAATTGGAGCACAGTGTTTATAATCCTCAGATGTGCTAATTCCTGGCTGAGAGCCTAAATTCAGGTACTGTTTGTGTCTGTTGCCACAATAAATGTAGCATCTGATTCTGTAAGCAATCTCTTAATTCACCCTCGTGACTGAGATGCTAGCTCCTCTATCAGAAAGGTCCAGGCTAGCTTTCTGTTGTAAACCTGATTTTTAATATACCTGGAGGCTGTGGACTTAAAAGGTACCTATAGACAAGCAATGAGGCTGCTCTGAAATGTTGAAATGACAGTGTCGGAGCAGGCTCAGTTAATCGAGTCTCCGGAAGTGTGGTAATTACCACAGTCCAGCAGAATCCAGCGTCTTGTGTATCGGTGTTCCCATGCTTAAAAATGGCGGTAGGGGCATTTTAACTAAAGCTCATCAAAAAAGATTTAGTTAAAGAGACCCTGCCGCCATTCTTAAGCGTGGGGATGCTGATGTATGAGATGCTCTGAGCATGTTAATTAGAGAGGCTCTTGGAGCTGCTCTAATTAAAGTCTCTTCTCTCCACCCCCCACCCAATCCTGGAGCATATGTATAGTGCCCAAAGACTCTATTGGATTCCTGCTAAAATATCTTTGTCTCCCCATGCCATATGCAGGCCTTGCAGAAAGGAGGACAAGGACAGAGACACTGTTGTCTTTATCATTCCATATTCACTCAAGTTTGGGGGTTTTGAATTTGAGTTGAAGTATGAATTTTAAGGCTTTTCAACTTTTGAGACATCTACAGCATTCTCTCCTGGATTCATTTCTCTTTGTCTTGTATTCACTCCAAAATAACTGGCGGATACCTACAACTTTGCAAGGCAAACTCTGTTAATCAGGTACAAATAAATGAGGGTACTTCTCGGACTGTTGACTTTTCACAGTCATCTCTCTTAGGCATCTCATTGTGTTCTGAAATACTGGGAATGAAGTCCTTTATTCTGAATCTTTATTCCTCTTTGTGCAATGCTGTGGTTTTGTTTATAGGTCATCCTAGACTTCACTTCATCAAGACTTCATAGGCCTCTCTGGGGGCATTGCATGTTGCTCTATGATCTGGTTGGGTGACTCAGCAGAAACAAGGCAGCAGTAATCAGATTTTTATAACAGCCAATAAAGCAAAATATATATAAAGCACATAATAAACCTTCCCCAGCTTTCACCACCTCGGTGTGGATCTTTGCTTTCTTGCAGACACCACCACAACAGCCATCTGTATAATGCCTTCCCTGAGCACCCAGTCGAGGATATTAGAGTTGCCTGGGAGCTGGCATTGCCCTGCACCCTACTTTGGATATATGCATGAAGGTATCCAGGAAGTGCAAGGCTACAATAAAGGGTTGCTCTAAGATGCTGCTGAATCTGCACATATCCTTTAGAACTGCATGATCAAGACTGCTGCAAAGGCAAAAGCTTTAAATGGTGACTCAAGGGGATGGCTTAAGTTTGTACTAAGTGGCAGACCTGCCTCAAACTAGTAGCTCAGGATGTGTGGACGTATTTAGCCAATCTGTGCCATGTAGACATGCAGATGGCTTCCATGTTCCTTCAAGCACGTGCAGTCTTTGTAGTTCAAAGAGTCGACATTCCTGTGCACAAGGTAGGGCTGCTGTGTGCAATCTGGATTTTGCTGCCTTTGCATCCACAGTGCGAAGGACTCGGGGAATATCAAGTCTCCCCAGTTTCTCCCACCACCGCATTAGGGGGCAGTTCCTCATTTGTGATAATCCCAGTTTGTACAAGTGGAGTTTTGTACCAGCGCTGCGTCTGTGCCATGGTCTGTAATTCTCACACTCTCAGGGCTCTTTAGCTTAAATGTGTGCTTTCTTTTGCATTCTGTACTGTACAAGATATTAATCTGTGGGCACAAGTGAGGACTTTAAAACAATACCTGTAAAGAAATGAAACTCTTCTGTTAGCATCAAAAGAAAGCTAGACCCTGACTGTTTCTGTAATCAATGTGTTCAAAGTCTGAACCTTATCCCTGTTTGCTCCCCACTTTCATCTCATCCTGCTTTGAATATTGGCTTACACTCTCATGTGGTACCAGCTGGGGGCAGCCCCACAATCTCAAGTGGAAGAATGAGTTTTGTTTTGTTTTTTGTCCCTGAAACACTTCAAAAGCACTATGAAAGCAGGGTTAAAGGGTCCCTCATGGATCAACTACACTTTGCTGCCTAATATTACCTTTCAATGAGGGTCAAATGAACTGGACTTGGAGATGCTCTAAAGATGTCACTGAAGAGAGAGCTTCTGTAGTCAACGTGGTGTTTAGTAGTTTTCATTCTATAACCCGTCGGGGGTGAGCAAGTACTGTATTATTCTGATTACAAGTCTTTTCCTTTCCCTTCCACAATGAACCGTAACAATTGCTTTCAATGTATACACGGGGTCAATTTACACTCTGAAATACATTTGAGAAACAGAGGTATATCATAGTGTTAAAGGAAGTTCCTTTGCTAGGTTTGCGTCAGCACCATGCTGTGTGGCTACTGGGACAGCGCTTGCATCAGAGCAGGAAAGAGCAGGTGATCCGAACAGAGCTAGATATATGATTTACAGAAATAAATGTGTCAGAGGCAATCAGTACGGAGGGAGAGGAGTGGCCAGGAGTAAATGTAGACAGGAAATTGGAAGGTTGTGCCTGCCTGCGAGAGCAGGGGCGTGGACTTGTTGCCCCCAGAAGCTCCTTTCAGTTCTGTGTTCTGAAAAAAAATCCTCAGCACCACCTTGAGTGGAGTATCAGCCTGTGAGTCCTATAGCTCATGAGAAAAGGGAATCCAGACATCCTATCTTTAATGGAAATATCCAGCTCCCCCTATGTGTTTTTCAAAGTGCTTTCCTCATCTTTTTGTTAGAAAGCTTGACTGTGATGAACCACTGACACCCCTTCGAGAGTAGAAGTTCAGACTCATTCCTGCTCTTCATTTTTCTGGGGAGCTCAGGTGCCGCACGGCAGTTATATAGAGTCTAAAGCCCTTGCCACAACTGGGAACACTTCAAAGAAGAGTTCTAACCAGGCCGCACTTAGTTGCCAGCTGTGTTTTTGCTTCCTTTCCCATCAGTGCTAATTGTAAAGCAAGTATGCAAACAGTGACTTTCTTCTGACGTTCTTGCTTCACTCTGACTAATCTAGAGGCCTTTCTGATACTCTTGCCACACTGACTGTTAAATCACTTGGCAGTCCCTTCCTCAGTGCACTTGGACCTCTCAGGGTTTGAGTGAATGGCGTAGGGTCTTGTCTCCATAACAGATTGCACCAGTTATACCTCCTAACGGAGACAACTTAAACCAACAATGCAGTGCTTCATTTCCCCTGATGAAATAAGCCTGTAAAAACACCCCTTTTCTGGGGTAGGCTACATCTACATTCTTCTAATATATAAACATTATAAAAGCCCCCTCACATCCTAAGCAACATCACTATACTGGCAAAAGTTCTTAGTGGAAGCTAGGCCTAAGAGTGCTGCTCTCTGCAGAAATAGCTCTGTAATCAGCAGTAACAGGACATGCAGCAAGGACAGATGCATGACAGTTAGATGTGCTGGCTGATAAAAGATAATCAGATTTTACAGTTTGCCCCAGGATAGCAGCAGCTCTAACACTTACTTAACTCTGATTTGCTCATTTATGCAAACTTGCTGATGTTGCCCATCATGGAGAAACCCAGAGGTGCTCTGCTTGCATCACTTCTTTAAAGCACAGCACAGCACCTTTCCCCACCTTGGACATTTTGCTGTTTACAAAGGCTTGGTAGTTGTGTGAGGTTATTGATATTGAAGTCAGGGAGCTGGTTATTACATCCTTACTTGGGATCCAAGCCAAGGAGCCTAGCCAGGTGGTGGTTCCAAAGATAATGATACACATGAGATGCTGAGGGTGGGTCTGCTCTCACTTGCAAAGGAAAAGGAAAGAATTCATACAGTGCCATTATTTTCTGATATGGAAATAGGGGCAGGTTCTCTGTGGAAGGGCTCAGTAGCTTACCCTTCAAATTCCTTGGTAGAAACCAAACAACTGAAGAAAGCATTCCTAAAGGAATAAAAATCAGGTGTCATGGTGGGCTGGCATGTGGCTGGTTAGGTGTCCATTGCAAATTCAACACGGACCTATTCCGATAAACTGATTGATGTCAGTAGAATTATGCACAAAGCTCCCAGGAACGAGAATACAGCAACCAAGTGTATTTTGGATAGTGCATGTACAGTAGAACTGGACCATTCATAGCTGGTGGTTCACAACCTGCAGCAGGTTGCTGAATTAAGGAGCTGCTCTTGCTTCCAAAGGTGCCTCTTTCTGCCTGGAGCTTGACAGACGTCTTGTCCAGATGTTTGCTGTGGTTGTGAGTCTCCCTCTGTATTATTTCACAAACCATCATCCTTGTAGGGGTGTTGCAGTATAGTAACTGCATCTAGGGGTAATATTTCAGCAAAAACATTTGCACTAAGCACCCATGTTGAGGTTATTCCTCTCGTTCACACTTGCTGTAAGGCATTTTCTCTTCCCAGTCTCTTCACTAGTGATGAGAAGATGGTTTGGAGGCTGGTGGCTGCTCTGACAGCTTGCTTAGGAGAAGCTGCTGGACCCTGTTTCATTGCTGAATATTGACAATCTGCTTGGTGGGTGCAGAACGCATGGCAGATGTGTTCAAAGAGCCAAAGCTCTTTACCGCAGAACTGCTGAATATGTGCCCACATTTTTGGAACTGGTGACTTTGGCTTTGCCTATCGGAAGTTGGTTGAAACCTGATGTTGCCTACCTGCTGTTTCTCTGCGCAGGTCCAGAGAACAAAGCCAAACACATTCACGTGAGCCTTCATGTGCTGATCATGTCATAGTGCTTACCGCTTAACACTGGGCAAAACAGAGACCGAGGGACTCCCCAGTTCCCTTGGGAGACTGCATTTAATACCTTCTTCACGTTTCTATATTCAAAGCCCTGGCCAGTGATAGCCATCACAGCAAAGCATTCACTGGTGACATTGCTGTTCTGCTTTGCTCGAACTATTAGAATGACTGGCAATTCTGAATGACACTGGTTTCAATTTGAGCTAGTGATCAGATTTGGCTGTGTGTGCTCATTTTGCACCCAACAGTAGGCAAGGTGGCTCCACCCTCACACAGCATCTTCTTATCAGCGTGTGGCTCTTGAACTTGCTGACTAATGTGTGACAGGGATCAGGAAGAGTAGCCCATCTCCCATGGGGCAGTGCAGATCACTGCCAAAATGCCATGGTGGCTGCTTACGTTTTCTGTCTATTTTAGTTAGTGTCTGAGAACCTGTGTCCATCATGCAGGGAGTGTCAGGAACTCATTTTTCATAACACAACATCCTGCAGAGCATTTGTTGCTGAGCATATGCAGGAACCAGCACTAAGTGGCTTGTTATGTCCCAGAGAAAATGGACGCAGATTAAGGAAGGTAATAGTCAGCTGGGGAACACCTACCTCCTGCTCCATTGCCTTTGCTGCATGTCTGTTCCCTGTGAGCCTTGTACTTCGAATGAAATGCTTCTGTACAGGCACTTTCCTAAGTATTGCATTTTGTTCCACAGTTTTGAATTCTGTAAAAGTTGGTCACTGTTACACTTGATCCATTGCTCTTGGGAGGCTGAAGAGTTAGAAATCTATTCGATCAGAAAGAGCAGAATTTATCTGCTTGATAGAAGACATATCAGATATTCAAATGATGTTAGCCAAAGCCTTGAAACACATTATAAAATTACGAGAGTCTCCTTTTACAATGAAAACAAGGCGAGCTCTCTTAATGTTTTCTCATACTTGACATTCTTGAACCCTTGTGCTGGTTCGGTTGGCTTCTGAGCCATTCCTTCTCCCAGGCTAATGTTACAACCATGTAGTTTTCAGACTTCATGGTGCCCAACACCTGTCTGGGAATGTATTTCAGTGGTTTGTGTTCTCCTTGAAACAGCTTCCATAATACTGTTTGTGGCACCACCTAGACACTCATTCAGTGTCCCAATGAAGCAGGATGCATGGCCTCAGCTGTTCTTCCTCTGCTCCCCACCAGATAACATACAGAAAAGTGGGTTCATAGTCAAATATTTCCATCTACCAATTCCTGCTGATAGCTGAATCATTTCCTGTCAAACATTAGCAACCATAGTGCAAGCAATGCCATCAGCTTATAGTCAGAGCTGCCGAGTGACTCAGTAAAAATCAGCTCCCTTTGAGTCTTTGCAGAATAAATTTTGCTTCGTTCAAGCACTCCAGAGACTTAGAGAGTCCCTGCACTAACACTGACAATCCTGTTTACCTGAGAAATTAGGAGTATGGTAAAATGCTTAATAAAACACTTTGGTATCAGCACTTGACAATTAGGCAAGCCTTGCATTATAAGAGAAGGCCCACTGGGTCTAGAATTGAGAAATGCTCAAATCATTCAGGTTCCTTTGGTGAAAAACCCCATAAAATGTATTGAGCAAGTAAATTGAACCCAGCTTGATTGCAGTAAAACAACTAAAGCCAAAAGGCAGAGATTAGAGTTTAAAAAAAACAAACAAAATTAAACCAATTTTTTCCTGAGCTGTTTTGCTACATTTAGCAAACGTCTAGAAATTCATAATCACAAAGTGGGCCAAGGTGTACTGTGTCCAGTTTTGAGCCGCACAGTTTAAGAAAGACGCGGACAGATTGGGAAAGCTCCAGCAGAGAGCAGCATCAACTTAGTAGAAGCCTGGGAAGCATGACTTATGAGGAAAGGCTGAAGAGCTAGGGTTATTTACCAGTAGTGTGGAGAAGAGAAACCTGAGGGGGGATTTAATAACAGTCTTCAAAGACCTGAAGGACAATTATAGAGGGGATAGAGATAGACTATTCTCTGTGGTCATAGGGGACAGGACTAGGAGCAATGGCCTCGAGCTATAACAGAGCAATTTAGTTTGGAGATTAGGAGGAACTTTCCAACTATAAATGCTAGAACAGGCTACCTAGACAAACTGTGGGATCTCCATGCCTGGAAATGTTTCAAGAGCAGGTTAGACAGATGCTTGGCTGGGATGGGTTACTCAGGGATGATGAGGGGGCTGGACTAGATGACTTTGGGAGGTCCCTTCCAGGCCTACTTCCCTATGACCCTAAGTGATGAATTGCATTTCACAGAGTGAATTGAATTGCAGAGTGATGAATTGCATTTCACAGAGTGATCAATGTAACTGGATCTATGATATTTCTTTCTGCTATAAGTGGCTGCTGATCTGGAGCCCCAGCAGTCCCTGCCTTGCATGGTGCAGAAGGAATGAAAAGAGCACAGCTTTCATAGTGGGAATTAGTGGCACTATCATTTCTGCCTTGGAGGCAAGGCAAAACTGCCAGAAGCCAAGGAGCAGCATGAGGGGGGTGAGAGGTTTTACTCAGTGGGCGCATCTACACGCGCAGTTAATGCAAAGCAATCCAGTACATATTGTGCTGGAGTTCATTGCTCCCAGGTGCCACATTTATACAAGTGCCTAAGACCACAGTATGTTGAGCTGGGTTGGAGCCGCCCCAGCTTACAGGGAATCCAGGGGGTCAGCCCCCAGCCTAGGGCTGTTCCGACCCATGCTGTGGAGGGGCTGGCTGGGGCAGGAGGGTGCTTCAGGGCAGGGCTAACCAGCAGGCAGCCCCTGCAATGAAGCACCCTCCTGCCCCAGCCAGCCCTGACAGTGTCTACATGTGCATTGCTGTGCAGTAAATAACACTGTCGCGGGATAGTATTTACAAGTGCTAATCTATGACAGCATTTATTAGTTAACTGCAACCTAATAGGACCACATGTATGAATGTGGAGACTTTACTGTGGAGCTAATTAGGCCGCTCCACAGTAAACATATTGCGTAGACGTGCCCAGGGAGGCCCAAGATGCATGGACTGACCCCAGCATTCCCCACTCCCCTCCTCAGGCTGTTCTGCAGGCTTTGACATCTCTTTCCTCACAACTAGGAAACGCCCATCTGGCAAACCTTACCAAATTGCCACTATTAATATTCCAGGTGGGAGGAGTGCAGGGGTTGGGAGGTTCAGAAATCAAACCCTGTTGCCTTCCCTGCCCCAGTGAATGTCTGCGTACAGCTCCTCTGCTGATTCAGCTGCACTGGGGTTAGCTGTGCTGAGTTTCCTGTTGTAGAAGCTGCCTATTCCAGGAGATATTTTTAGTGCCAGATCAGTTAAGCCTGTTCAGAGCAGGTGGCTGTAACAGCTGCTGGAGCCAGAAAGCTGTCTACACTAAGGCATCCAGTGCTGTGTCCACACTAGCAAAATAACTTACAGGCTCAGAACTGGCCCATACATTTTTTTGGAGCTCTCTGTTCTGTATTGGAATGAGAAAGGCAGCCTCCCTAGAATAGCCCTGGGGGGTAGGTCACTTGCAAACCCCAGGGTCTAGTCCTGGGTCTACCATTCTTCCACCGGCCAGTGCTCTGTCCACCAGGCTACTGGGTTTCCCAATGGGTTTCTCTGCAGCCCTCCTGTTGGGACTGTTCCACACTATAATTTATATTTACTGTCTCAAAGACTTGAAACTGGGTCTCCCATGTTTCAGGCAAGAACTGGCACCACAAGGCTCCTGACTTCGTCTCTCTCTCTCTGAATAAATTATGTACCCGTTGGATCACGAAGTAAAACAGCCTCAACAAAAGGGAAGGAGAGAGAGTGAAAAAGCATTACCCCCAAACCCCAAAAACCATTTCTCAACAACTCTCATCAGAGCTGCTGTGTGTCTGTGAACAGTTTCAGTTTCTACATCTTTGATTTCAACATTTTCCAACAACAATGGAAAAAATCCTGGCCAGCTCTTGGCAGGAAGCACCAGGGAGCTCAGAGCTGGGGCACTGGTAGGCATTAAATATGCTTGGCTATGCAGGCCTCCTTGCTGCTTAATGTCCTCTGACAAAGGAATGCCATTCCCATTTAATGTGACTTTTCCACGTTGTGGCTGACACAGTTAGCTTTAAGCTGCTGTCCATCCGGCAGCTTGAGGTTAGGAAGGTGCAACCGTGAGAGGGCTTGTGCCCTGATCGAAGACAGCCTTGTGACAGCAGCAGTGGAGAGAGGCACTGCATTCATCCTTCATTTCCCCTCACCTTTCCTGTGTCTGCCAGAGGCCAAGGGGAACCTCCATTCAGGAATCTGTTTGGAAGAAACACCAAGGCAGCCCTTCAGCCAACTCCTTAGGCATAAAGAAAATAACCAAGGTTGTCAGCACCTGCAATTCCCATTGTGCATTGTCAGGGAAGCCATAAACACTGAGCAAGGAAATGCAGTGGTTAATATGAAGTATCTCCATAAAAAGCATTAAGAGGAGTCTGATCCACTGACTCTTGTTGGGTTTTTTTTAATCCACAGTTGCTGAGTCAGACCTTTGGGGTTATTTAACTCCAGGCTTTGCACTTATGTTCTGCCAACACTTGCTGTAACCTGCTGCTGTAATTTAGGGATGTGCTATTTTGTACAGCTCTGTTTTTGCTGACCAGTCACCCGTCCTTCCTGTACATCAACAGGGGAGCTGAGCACCCGGCTGCAGTTCCCAGGCCAGCCTGTTGAACTGCATCACCCTTAAATCTGCCATTATTTACCACGCAGCTGTAGCTTGTGCTGTTACTGTAACAGCCACATGTGGCATGCACGGCCTATAATTGGATACTGCCTAAGGGCAGCTTAAACATAAGCTGTCAGGCAAAACTGAAATACCTCAGAAACACCCATCCTTAACATAGGAACTACCCACTCTGGAAGCCTGGCTGTTGTCTGTGCAAATAGAGCTGGTAGAGTTACAGTAGCGCTGACTTTGACTGAGGTGCTTTATGGCTATTGTTCCTGCTCTTCTGTTTCATGGGATCCCAGGTGTGTGAGATGCAAAGCACCTCAGCACAGGATTGTTCCCCCTAGGAAGTCAGCTACTTTGCTTAGTGTCTTTCTAGGGGAGCAGTGACAATGGATGGAAAGAATGAAGCCCCTCTCCGTCAATCAGTTCAGCTCCTTGAATGGTGCCTCACTGACTGCAGAGCAGGCAAAGCTCACCTGGCATGTTTTTCACGTTGTAGGCATAACATCCCAATTGGCCTGCATGCCAACCTCTCTGAGGGCTCCCCAGTCTGCGAAGTGCTCAAGAACAACTCCTCTCTGCTCAACGAGGACGGGTTCTTCCACGGAAAGATGGGGTTCCGGATGGCTCTAGCAAAAGGCCTCCTGAAGATGTCAGAGGTAAGAGAACAAGGAATGGGAGCTACCCACCATTTTCTTGGGCACCCCACTCCCTGAAATTGTTTTTTGCCTTTTCATTCATGTCACACACAATAATTTATTCCAGGTCTCAGGTCAGGCTGAGCCTCAAGCCAAACAAAGTCCATATTGTGGACTATTGGTTTGTAGTTGAGCGGAAGCATGGCAGGTAGGGGTGCACCGATAAAGATTTTTTTGGGCTGATACCGATGGCCGATTATTAATGAGCCATATCGGCCGATACTGATCCGATTGCCAATATGCAAGCCCAGCAGCTTGGAGAGCAGTGTCCAGTTGGTAAATCTGTTGGGGAGGAACGGGCGGGGGGAGGGAAGGGGTGTGGGGGCACAGATCAAGGCCATCATGGGGAGGGAGGGAGGGAGGCTGGGGCAGGGGCAGGCACTGCCCAGCCAGGGTGGGGTGGGGCATGGGACAGAGCCACAGGTGGCTCGTCCAGGGGTCGCAGTGAGAAGGGGGTCAGATCCCACCACTGCGCACAGCCCTGGGGGAAGCATGGGTGTGTGTGCCCCCTGGATCTGTGTGCAGGGCAGAGGGGAGGAAAGGGGAATTGGAGGGCAGATTGATGCCGCTGCGGTGAGGGAGGGAGTGGGGCTGGGGCAGGGGCAGGTCCTGCACAGCCAGGGTGGGGCGGAGCATGGGACAGGGATGTAAGCGGCTCACCTGGGGGGCCGGAGACATGGGGGTGCGAGTCCCACTGTTGTGTGCACCCCCGAGGGAGGTATGGGGGCTTTGTGCTCCCCAGACACAGGAAGGGTGAGGGGAAATGAAGGATGAATGCAGTGCCTCTCTCCAGTGCTGCTATCACAAGGTTGTCTTCGATCAGGTCTTGGCCACTGGGGACAATCTGGTGAGGGGGCTGCAGGTCCTTGACCACCTGGGTGACAGTGATCATTGCCTGCTGGAATTCACCATCCAGCGCAGGGTGTTGAGGGCTTACACCAAGACTAAAGCCCCTGACTTCAGAATGGCCAACTTCAATGAATTTAGGAGATTAGTGGGGGAGGCACTGAGGGCCCAAAAGGTAGAGGATATGGGAGTCCATGAGGGATGGTCGTACCTTAAGGGGATGATCCTCCAGGCTCAGAGTGTGACAGTCCCCAAGAGAAAGAAGCGGGGTAAGAGTGCTCTGAAACCCCCATGGCTTAGCAAAGGCATTCGAGAATGCCTGAGGGCCAAAAGGGAGGCGTATACCCGGTGAAAGGGAGAGGCTGTCACCAAGGAGGAATACTCCTCTTTGGCCCATGAGTGTAGGAGGGCCATTAGGAAGGCCATGGTGGGGGTGGAGCTCAGGCTAGAGACCAGGATTAAGGACAACAAAAAGTCCTCCTTCAAATACATTGGGAGTAAGAAGAGGGCACCAGGTAATGTAGGGTAATGTAGGGCCCCTGCTAGACTCAAATGGTAATCTTGTGGCTACACCAGATGAGAAAGCCGAAATTTTTAACAAGTTCTTTGTCTCTGTCTTCTTGGACAGGGACCAGGACAGCCCTCCCACCACAGGTAGGGGCAATCTTGGGGATAGCACT
>NW_005841997.1:1163155-1171750 GCF_000455745.1 Alligator sinensis | reverse complement strand
GCACTTTAAGAAGGATGTGGCCTGCCTTGAGAGGGTTCAGAGGAGGGCCACCCATTTGTTTGGAGGGCAACAGGGCAGGCCCTATGAGGAGAGTCTGAGGGACCTGAACCTGTTCAGCCTTAGCAAGTGGAGGCTGAGGGGGGACCTGGTGGTTGCCTACATACTCGGTAGGGGAGATCAGCAGCAAATAGGAAGGGCTCTATTCCCCCCAGCAGCACCTGGGGTGATAAGGAACAATGGCCAGAAGCTGCTGGAGAATAGGTTCGGGTTAGAGATTAGAAGGCACTATTTCACTGTTAGGGTGGCTAGGATCTGGAACCAACTTCCTAGGGAAGTGGTCCTCGCTCCTACCTTGGGTAAATTCAAAAAGAAGTTGGATGAACACCTGTCTGGGGTTGTGTGATCCCAGCGTGTGCTCCCGCCAGTGGCTGGGGGTCAGACTAGATGATCTTTTCAGGTCCCTTCTGACCCCTAACTACTATGAAACTACGAAACTATGAAGATCTGTATGTGGGTGGGGTGCTGCTGTGGGCTGGGGTCAGGTGGTGCAGGGCTTTTCCAGGTCGGGGAGTTGGGCCATGGCTGTGCTCGGGGTGGACAGCAGCAGCACTGGCAGGGTCAGGGGAGGCTATGGCAAATGTTTGGGATGACTGTTGTTCCCACCCCCAATGCTGCTATCACCTGCCCTGAGCGCAGCCCTGGCCCAGCCTCCCACCAGGAAGAGCTCGGTGCAGCCCCAGTGCAGGAGCCTCGATCTGCCCCCTCCCATGCCCCTTCCCTCCCCCTGCCCCTTCTCCCCAGCAGACTTTCCAGCTCGATGCTGGTCTCCAACTGCTCGGCTGCATTCCTGGCCCTGTGCATGCATGTGGCATTTATCGGCAACATTATCAGCCCCAAAAAGCCTATTGCTGATAATGTCAATTTTCCTTTTATCGGTGCCGATATGATATGGACCAATATATCAATGCACCCCAAGTGGCAGGCATTCTGAGTTGTATCCCTAGTTCTGCCACTGACGTCCTGCATGACCTTGGGCAAATCATTTCCCCTCTCCTTGTCTCGGTTTCCCCATATTTTGATACGTTATAATCACTTCCCTTGGGATGGGGAGGATTTCTGAGAACTAACTTCTGCAGGTACCTGGAGATCATTCTAGGCAAATGCTGTAGAGGTCCATATTGGGATTTGTTAGGCTTTGCTTTCATTTACTTGATGAGAAACTCTGCATCTGATAGATGTCAGTTTAAACCTTCAGAGTATTTTAAACACTGGGGGTTGGTGGCTGAGTGCCCAAGCTTATCATCCAATCCAGGCAGGATTTTGGTGGCAAGTGAAAGAACGTGTTATCTCTAATCCAGCCCTCAGTGATCATTTTGGATCACAGAATCGCTACACAGAAGATGCACCCAGCTATGCTCAGCAAGAGGCACAAGACTGTATTTATTAAGCCACTGCTGTGCCTTGGTCATGATGTATGTGGAAAGGGAAGGTGGGGTCACTGCCAAAAGCAACATCCTTGTATGATGTTTAGGAAAGGCTACAGGAACAACATTTGAGAAGAGGCTGCAGAGCGAGCCTGAAGATAAAGTTGGTTTTGGAGACTTCTGTCAGGACCAGGGCCTAGAGGTGCACCATTACATCTGTCCATATTGTATTGGCACCAATAAAAGGAAAATTGACATAATTGGCAATCAGCTTTTTTTGGCTGATGTGGCCAGTAATGTCGCTGATAAATGCCGTGTGCATGTGCACAGCCACAGCATACATGCGGCCAGGAATGTAGCCCAGCAGTGAGGAGGGGGTCCACCACTGCACGCAGCCCTGGGGGAGGCACGGGGTGTGCGTACTTCCCTGATCTGTGCGCAGGCTGAGGGTGGGTTGGTCGCTGCAGGCTGGGGCCAGAGGCTGTGCCAGGCTCTTCCCGGGGGCAGGGGGTGAACCAGGCTGTGCTTTGTGTTTGGGTCAGGCAGGGTGGATTGGGTGGTGGCGGCTGTCCTAGGAGGGGTGGCTAAAGTGAATTTAGGGGTGGCTGTAGCCCCCCACCCCCCAGTGCCACTGCCACCACCCACCCTGACTTGCTTGACCTGAGCACAGCCCCGGTCCAACCTCACCCTCCACCCCCCTGCTGGGTAGAGCCAGGCACAGCCTCTGGCCCCAGCCTGCAGTGAGCAGCCCACCCTTGCCCTGCGAACAGATCTAGGGGACACAAGTCCCCCATGCCTCTCCCATGGGTGTATGCAGCGGTGGGAGCCATCCCTACGCCCCCCAGATGAGCCATGGCTCTGGCCCATGCCCTGCCCCAGCTGGGCAGCCCCAGCCCCGCTCCCTCCCTCACCATGGGGGCCTTGATCTGCACCCCCCCACACCCCTTCCCTCCCCCACCCCTTTTCCACAATGGACTTACCAGCCAGACACTGCTCTCCATGCTGCTGGTCTGCATATCAGCAATTGGATTGGTGTTGACTGATATGGCTGGTCAACAATCGGCCTTTGGTATTGGCCCAAAAAATCTTTATCGGCGCACCCCTACCATGGTGCTCTCACATGAAGAGGTGCACAGACAGAAAGGGAGGTTGCTCCTACCTTACAAGGGCTGCTGGGCTGAGAACCTCAAAGTTGCCTTCAGGATTTGGATGCCCGTTTCCCATTCTTTTTACTTTATATCCCAAACCCCAAGGCATCTTTGATAATATTAGTCTCCATTTACAGTGCCAGGCCCATTTCTGTCCTAATCCTGGGAAGCTAATGGGAGCTGAGGGCCTTCAGTTGATTGTAGGACAGATTATAGGGTCAGGACCATTGCCTTCAATGGCAGTTGAGGGAACCTCCCAGGACTAGGTCCTGTATGAGCAGTACAAGACAAGGGTCTCCCAGACAGACCTCTTACCAGAGCTGTCCTGTTCTTTCTGCTGTACTGACCACTCTCTCTTTCTGCCCCCACTCCCATCTCCATTATGTAGGTGAAACAGGAGCTAATGGCACAGCTTGACCTGTTCCGTGAACTGACGGGTCACATACCACACCACATGGATGGACACCAGCATGTCCATGTTCTTCCAGGTAGGATGGGGCCCATATTCCTCCCAGTCCCAACTGATCAAAGATAATTCTGCTCTGAGTAAAGACACCCTCTTTCCTCCCCCCAGCTCAAAGCTTTGTGAATGAAAAGCTACACAAAGCTGTTTGGTCCAGTAATACAGCATCAGATGTTTCCATCCCGCCCAATGGGAAATTATCCTTCCTGTGCCAGAATCAGCAGCTGTTGGTTCAGCATTTTCCAGCGTCTGATTCCTAGAGTGAGACATACCCTTGTTTGGGCTGTAATGTGAATTGTCAGTCTCCCCCTGCTCTTCCCTGCCTGAGCTGCAGTGGGAGTTCAGGCATCTGATTGACCACGTTGAAACGGGGGCGGTCACAGTGGTATTAGGTTTTTTTCCTTTTTAAAAAAAAAGTTTTATAAAAATGGGCCATTTGTTTCACCCACATTAATAGCATCAGGCATCTAGGATGACTGTGCTCAGTGGTGTCATGTATAGAGGAGTCCCTTCAAGCTTTTAGATGGATCTTTATAGGTGTGACTGGCAGCAGGGTGTCTAATTTCCATTTGGGTATTTGAAAATCCCATTCCTCCACTATTTCCAGTGTCTCTGTAGAGACCTCATTTTGTGGGTTATGTGGGAGTTTAGATTAGATGACCAAAATGGCCCCTTTTCAGCCTTAAATCCCTTGCATCAGTTAGACTCAAGCCATAGGTCATTCTGCAGCTTCCTGCAGCAGTTTTTCTACAGTCAAGTCACAGGGATGGTATTCAGCATGCATTCTGTCCATTTGGCCCACAGAGGAGTAAATGTGAAAAAGGGGTATGGGTAGATGTGTGTCTGGGACGGAGGTTACAGCATCTCATCTTCCGCTCTCTGTCAAAGCCAGACCACGGGAGGTCAGGGGTCCATGAAGCAGAAGTGTGGAAGGAGGTGGGAAGATATTTTCTGCTGCATATTTCCCAGATAGGCCAGTGTAATAGAGATTAATAATACGGCTTGAAGCAGGGTGGGGGAGATTTACTGGTCCCCTCCCTACAGAACGACCACAGACCTGCCTAATAATGCCTGCTTCTAATCAGACACCACCATTAATATCAGATTTCATTAGAACAGGAAGAGCTTACCAAGTTATGTTTAGAAAAGATGTCACTATGCCCCTCTTTCTCCCACCCCTGCATGGCCAAGATGACTGGAGGCAGGTTATCTACTGCTAGAGCTCAGCAGACAGTAAGTGTCAAACCCTGGGACGTGCTAACGCCAAAGCTCAGCATGGAGATACTCCCATGTGCTCACATGCACTTCCGATGCTTTGGTCTGACCTGTTCATCCACCCTGGCCATGGGCTGGTTACTGCAAGTGAGCAGGAAATGGAGGACAGCAGCTGAGAAGAGGTTTCCATGCCTGCCAGTTTCCCGTGGCAACAGTAATGGATCAGCTGTATCTCACTGAACGACACACATGGGCCCACCTGGCAAGGGGCCACAGAGCTGCTATTTCTAGGGTGTGGAATTCAAAGCCGAGCCTTGGGCCTCCCAGCAAGGCAGAGAGTCGCAAGGCCAGGCAGGGGTCATCTTTCATCCAGGCCAGCAGAGATTGCAGGAGAGCGCGTGCTGCATTCTGGACAAATCAGCTCCCTGCAGCTTCAGCATGCCTCAGTGGGGTGGACACCTTTTTAAAGCAAATAGGTGGGACTGATATGGAAAAGTGCAGCAAGGGCCAGCTTGTGCCAGTGAGGCCATGGAGTATGTGAGGAACAACATCATGAGCTGCATCCGACGCAAAGAACCTCTGCAGTGGAGCCTGTGCAAGATCACAGGAAATCTGGTGAAGTTTTTTTAACTAAACCACCCCTGCCTTCCACGTCCCTAGCACTTTCCCTCCCTCTGTCTCAGTGGGGAAGTCATTGACAAATGGGGTCATTGAAGCAGAGGTGTGAAGTGACTTGGCCAATGTCACACAGTTGGGCAGTGGCAGACCCCAGGTATCTGGGCCTGGACTTGCTTCATCAAGACCACAGCAGCCCCCTGACCTACTGCGTTTGGGGATTTCTTTTTAAAAGAGTATGGACTCTGCTGGCTAGAAAAACACACCATGCTCTGAACAACACTAGAGGCTCAGCTCTGAGTATTAATTAGTCTCTCAGCCCTTGGTCCAGAAGGCCTTGGTTGAGCCACAGACATCATGTGATTTTTTTTCTCAAGGGGCAGTGACTTCTGCAGACTTTGAGGGAGTAATAGATCAGGTTCCCTGGACACCACATCTTGATGGAAGGGGCTGTAAAATGAAATTCTTGGGACTTCTTCACACATGAGGAAAGCAGGTTCAGGGGAAAGAGGCCACATGGGATGGTATTTTTGAGTGGGAAGGAAAAGACCCCTACAAGTTACTTACTTAAAGGAGAACCAATCCCCTAGTCACCATATTTCTAATGGCAAATGCCCTCTCTGCTCTTTCATGTAGAGGTCAGGCACGTGTTCGCTCAGGTATTAGAAGAATACGGCATCAAGTACACACGTGTTCCGATAGAACCAGGCCTTCACAGCTGTGACTGGATAGAGCCACCACTGATGGATTTTTATCTGGGAGTAGAACAGGATTCCTTTAACACGGTCAATGTGTTTACAAGGCATGGAATAAGGTAAGGCAAATGCACCCCTCTCCTACAAACTGGTTCCTGGTTGTGTCTTTCCAAAGAGATTCAGGATGGCTACTGCACCAGTAGTTTTAGTTTGTAGTTTTGTTTGAAAAGGGGTAACAGTTCTTATCTGAGAGTTTGCTCCTTTCAGTGCACCAGAGTCTGTTTCTTAGAGGGCCTTTATAATGAAGTTGCATTGGTTTCTTGTATTTAGCACAGCACAGGATGCTAGATTCTTCACCAATGTGAAGGTTTTAAATAGATGATTTATGTTACAGAAATAATCCTTTTACTTATTGAAGGATTCCAGAAAGGCTCTAAGTACCACTTGAGAGACTTGTTAAGAGACAAGTCTGCATTGTTACTAGAGGAGGAAGATGATAAATTTGTACATCAAAGCAAATGATAGTGAACTAATCAGACAATCTGATTAGCATCCTATCTCTGGCAATTACTAATACCAGGCCCTTCAGAGACAAGGGCATCCCCCTCACCCTAATAAAGCACTTAAAATATGCAGTGTTTTTTCAAGAAGAAATGTTTCCTTTTTGACCCTTGCAGGCAATCTTCATGCACTGTGACGCATGAACTTTTATCATTCTTAAAGTCTGCTTGAATTTGTATTCTGTGGGTTTTTGGGGGTTTTTTTTACTAATTTACCACATCTTGGACACCAGTTTTGTTGAAAACTCTTCCCTCTGAGTTGCATTTTGTCATCACCAAAGCGAAGCAGAAACTTGCAGATTGTACTGGAGCAACCTACCCCTCAGGCAGAGGACTAGGGAGGTAGGGAAATCACTTTGGGGTTTACCCAGAAAGTATCCTAAAATAAATCTCTCTCATAATAGACATCAGGTAGAGATTGAAGGGAAAGCTAAAGAGGGAGAATCCCTGCCCTCCTCCATTCTCCTTCCACTATATTGCAGAAGAAGACAGCTGGCATTTTCCTACCTCCGGAGGAGACTTTTGCTAACATTTTTCATCTTCTCTGGATTCAGGGGCACAGGCAGAACCAGAGGCACTGGTTTACTTGCTGAGGACACTATCTTGAATGTAGCACTAGCTTGTCACTGCTGACTTACAACCTCCACAGCACCGCATGGTGGTGGCATGCAGCACTGTAGCCTCCCACTGAGATCAGTGGGAAACCGCGCTACCTCCACTGCCTCTTTTTTTCCTCAGCTGCCCAGAGAAGGCTGAAAGGGGCAAATGGTTATAGAACAAATACACACAGAAGAAAACAGTTACAGAGAATTGGATGGAGAGTGAGTAGGTGAAGCCAAACCAGAGGTTTGTGAAGTGGACCTATAGTAGGGCTGGCTCTTCAGAGCAGAGTTCCCTTAGTGCAGGTCTGCCCTGGACATGACTTGATAACTGAGGAGATTCTATGTTTGTGGGGAAGTAACACTGCATTGTCAATTTAATCAGTTCCCAGTTAAACACACACTATTTCTGTCCTGGAAACGCTTTGGTTTTTCCCTGCTTCTTCACCATCAGCAGGAAAAGAGATGCTGAGCAACAAGGTCCCTGCTCTGTCATACATAAGTGTTGTTCCACTTCTGCCCTCACTTACATCTGTCTCGCCCCCTGGTTTACACAGGGACACTTCATGGGAGAATTTGGCCCTGCTGTTGGAACTTAGCAAGCAATTCTACTGAAGATGTATGAGAAGGAATGATCTCTAGCTCACTTCCTTTGCTGTGTTGGCTCTTCAACAGCAAAAGCCAGTTGTTTTGTCCTTTGGGGAAGCAATTCTGAATCCCTATCAGCTTAAGGAATGGCAAATTTCTGTGCCAAGAGACCTGATCAATAGGATGTTTATAGGGAAGCAGTTCTATTTCTGGGAAAGTTTCCATTTTACATAATCACTTTTTGGAGTAAAACCATTAGCACTAACATCGATCTTAGAAATAACCATCACCCGTTTTGTTGATTGATTCAGTTTTAGTATATTTTTACTGAAAGTTCTATTATTTTGATATATGAGATACCATAGAGGTTCCCAAATTATCTTCATTCCTCCTTCCCCAATTATTAAGTGGGTCTGTAGCCTATGGTTCCTAAGCTACAGTTGTACCATACCACATTTATACGTTCGAAATTCAAAGCAGCGGTACAGAAGTTGACTTAATCAGGGCTGTCTGCAGGACTGCAAACTGCTGCGCTAAATGATGTTACTCTGTGGATATTAATAAAATGCATCAAAGAAGTTATCTCATTCAGTGTAGAGCTTTAGTTTTGATTAAATGTTTATTTCAATGTTTATAATCAAAGAGAGAATTTGAGACAAAGACTTTGTGTTTTTTAATGTCTAATACCACAGCTGAGTTTCATGAAACATTTCAGTCCTGATCCTGGGACATTGTGACACCTTCCCGAGTTCTGTTTATTTGCACTAACTTTTGTATTTTTTCCCTTGCAGATGGCCTGACATTTACATTGGTTTGAGTACCATGGGCAAGAACATGTCTGTCAATAACATTCAGAGTGCCATCAATACTGTCCTAGCAGCTTTCACTGCCAAGGAAAGCCCATCTGCTGATGCCAGGCCATTTTCACATCAAGATGAACAAAGCAGAACAGTAACCATTGAGCTGATGGTACATCCAGGGTACCCCAGCATCCCTCCTGTTGGAGGTTGTGGAGAAGGACCAGATGATTTTTCACAGTCATGGGAACGCTTGCACGAACTCCAGACTTTAATGAATCCTGAGTTACAAAGCTATTACAAAACAAGAAACATTGAGCTTTGTGCATTTAAAGATCTTTAAGCAAATGAGAACATACAGATATGTTTGTACTTTGCAAACTTGTAGCTGACACTGTATTAGGAAGCTAGGCCAGTTACCACTGTTTGCGTGTACCACCCTTGAAGGATGATGGGGGCTGCAGATGGACTGGCTGCAGCATAATTCAGTG
>NW_005841997.1:1143825-1163124 GCF_000455745.1 Alligator sinensis | reverse complement strand
GAATGCCTGGACTCTCCAAAGCACCTTCTAGCAATATCACAGAGCAGATATCCCTGTCAGCTTTTCAAGCTGCTGCAGCCAGTTTGAAAGCAGTGGATTTCTTTTGTGCGACCAGTTCATTCTATACCCAGATCTGACCTGGAAACCAAATTTCTGCAGCTGTTGTGACAAATAGCACAGGCACCATGTCTATATTTCCTGAAAGCTTCAGTGAACAAACAGGGATTGTTTGCAATAAACAACAAGCCTGGAAAGCAAAAACCTGTGCATGACACTGCTGGCCTGGAGTAAAGGCCTGGTAACTTTGACAATTCCAGTTTGTAAAGTACTCACATATATACAGATTGCCCCATTCTCTCTTCTCATAGCATCTGATGAAGTAGGTTGTTGCCTGTGAAAGCTCATGCATCTCTGAACCAGATAGTTTCTGATTTTAGACTGACAGGGCTAAGCACCTCTCTCCATGCTCCTTTCATTCTTTTATTGACACTGCCTGACCCTTTCCAGTGCCTACATGATTAGAGAAAAGAAAAGCTTTTTTTCAGACTATTTCTTCCATCAGAGTAATTAGATTATTTTATTAGATTATTGATACCCTCACTTGTACCAAATATAGGTAGCGTTACTGTTGCTTCTATTTAAGTTGTCTCTTGGCATTAAGCCTTCAAAAGTAACTTCAGGGATAGCACTGGATAACTTTACACGAACAGCAACTGTTGACTCATCTGCTGTTTCACAGTACTTGTTCTCTGCAGCAGTCTCCATTGAGTTTTCATGAGCAATTTGCCAGGATGTCCACTTGCCAAACAGGAGGGGAGTCTGACGTTTAGAGAAGGGAGAAGTAAAAACCAAAATGAAAGAAAAATGTGTGACAGCTATACAAGCATTTGAATTTCAACAGCATGTACTACAGTCAAAGTTGCATAGGGATTTTAAAAAATGTAACAAATTACTGGTCTGTGGCCTGAACAATTCTCCTTTAGGTTTTAGATTTTCTATGGTTAGTTTCTGACAGAGTTAAATAGTTTAATTCAAACCTGTTTTACTCAATTGTTCTATGACTTATCAAAAAATGCACTATTTTCAAGTCTGACCATCTTTTCTTTCCTTTGTAATTACTCAAACATTCCAACAAGGCTTTGATATATCAGGAAATTTTAACCGTTTGGAAAATAATCTGTAGAAAAAACAAAGTTTACAAGTGTTTGCTCAGACTACGGCTGCACACATTTGGCTCTGAAAAGGCAAACTTTGGCTTCTGCTAACACACTGGAAACGTCTAATAACTATGGAAAAATACAGAATACTTACTTTTATATATTAAGCAATTCTCAGATTGTTTCATATTTTTTACCAACTCTCTGCCAAGTCCACAGGCGTAGAGTTTTCTGCCCCTGATTCTAATTAGTCTCCAATACAGCAAGGATGTCCACAATGGTTGACACAAATTAACAGAAGGAACTGATTTGTAGCATATGATTTCTCAAACTTAACTTTATGGTAAAAGACTAGGCTTTCCTTTGGGCAGTAAAGTTTACAGGGTGTTCATTGCAATAAAGCTGCATAAAAGAATAGGATTGGAGCACTGCAGCTGTCAATAAGTGCAGGCCAGGTGGTAAAGCACTGTTAGAAGTTTGAGCACCACCTAGGGGTGGTGATATTTTTCACATGCAGTAATACCCCTGAAGGCAATGCAGATTATCTAAGACTCTCCAATTTTATATAACATGAGCTTGTTTCGCTAAATATCGCTTTTGTTCTGTTTAAATGAGCACTTATTGTTCAAAGCTGTGAAGTTGCTTGATCACAATTATCAGGACTTCCATTACTTTTTCATGTATTGTAGTTTTATCTGTGTTCATTTGCTGCTTCCTTCACACTATGACTGAGCACTGTGAAATCTGCGTGACTGTGGCCTTACAGTAATTCAGTTTTAAACTGTGAACATTAGTGTCCATATCTTTTTAATAAACAGGACAAAGCCCAGGCTTTTAAAACCAGATGAGAGTTTAAAGCAGAGGTTGGTAAAATACTGCCCATGGGCTGGATCCAACCTGCAGGTAGGCAGCACAGGTGGCAGCACTGTCCAAGCCCTGGGCAAGCCGTACTCAAGCCTCCACCTCTGCAGGAGCTCTGGCTCTAGCCTCTGCTGGTGCCACAGGGGATGCTGGGCAGAAGCAGCCTGCCTGCCTAGCACCAAAGGCCAGAGCTAGAGCTGCCACCCACTACCAGATGCAGGGGCTCAAGCATGGCTTGCCCAGGACCTGCCCCATGGTGCCATTTGGGTGTGTGGGACTGCTTCTGTCCAGCATCCCTCATGGTGGCTGGAAGAAGCAGTCTGGCCCCTCAGACCTTGGGTGAGCCGCACTCAATCCCTGGCCTCTGCTGGCAGGTGGTGCCCAGGGCCTGCAGGGCCAAACTGCAACTCCCAGGGGATGCTAGACAGAAGCAGCCCTGCCCACCTGGCACCATGTGCTGTGCTCCAGTTCTGGTGACTCTATCCATTGGGTGGATGGGCAGGGCTGCTTTTTCCCCAGGAACTGTCAGGGCCTGAGCATGACTTGTCCATTCCCTGCCCACAGGGGATGGAGTCTGGCTGTGGTCCTTCACGCTGGCACAGCCTGTGCCGCCATCAGTGGAAGCCATAGGGTCAGGGGTTGGGTGTGCACGTGTGCCAGGAGCCCTGATGGTGGGGCAGGACAATGTGGAGACCCATAGCCAGGCTCCATTCCCCACCCCTCTAGCTGCAAATGTGGTTGGCAGGTGCTAGCTCTGGGTGCTGGAGGAGGGGGAGGGGGCAGGTTGACTGGGGAGGGTGCGCATGTATGTGCATGTGCAGCTCTCAGCAGCTCACCAAAGCTCCCTAAGTGGCCCTCCAGCCCAAGTAATTGCCCACCCCTGGTTTGGAAACATAAGTAAAGAACTACTTTAAGATAATTTAAGTACAGGAACTACCTTAGCTGAACTACATTTATGTACTAAGGAAATAAAGTGAACACTTAAGAGCAATATAAATTGATAGTAAAGACACATGCAAAACCACCAACTATGAACTTCACCTTTAGAAAGTTTCTTTACAAACTCAGTCTCTGAAAATAAACCATGCCACAAAGCCTTTGAGAGCATTTTTATTAAGGGTAGCAGAATGGAATTGCAGAAAGCCTGTACCAATACTCTTGGGCATATAGCTTCACTAGCATGTTGTAATTTTGGGTCTTAAACTGCATGTTTAGAATGCAACTTGGCTTTGGGAACCAGACAGAACAACAGTTTGAATTCCTGAGTTAACACAGGAAAGTCTTAGTACTTTTCATTTTTCTATTCATACTTCCCATACAGTACATTGGTATTTGGTCTGCATCTTTTCCGAAGAGGGTCATCTATAAGTAAAAGCTACCATTAGTGTCACACATCTTATGGTTTAGACACTGGACTATGAAGATAGCAAGAAGAGAATTGAGGTTGATATTTTTCTTCCACTTGACCCCTAGACATTAGATTAAAATGAATGGCATGACATTGCTATAGGCTGATGTAACTTTGAACTGCAGCTCCTGGAATTCCCCAAACTCCTCAGTTCCCTTTCAGTGATATCTAAGTGGCACTGATTCACATAAATGCAGCATTTAACCTGAGAGGTTTACAATCAGAAGGTATATTCACTACCATGTACAAACAAAAGGTGACAAACAAGTGCTATAGTTTTTATAAATATAAAAGGAAAAGTTAGGGAATGGCAATTTTCCATGCCAACAGATGTGATCAATAGGAGAAACAGAACAGTGGCTCATTTAGGTATCTGATGCAGAAGTTACACACACTTCAGTTTGACAGATAATTTGGCAATTTTTTTATTATGAATGTGAGTGAGCGTGAATGAAACAAAATCAGTAGCAACTATCTGCAAATGAAGACACAAAGATGTGAAAAATTTGGTAATAGTGCTCTCACCAAGCCTGAAAACACTCAGGAAATGCAAGTTTCTGTAAATAAGGTGAACGTGGTTTAACTTTATTTACCTGCCAAAGAATCTGTCTAAGAACACTTAAACGTAGCTCCCTAACTTATAAAAAAAAGTTTATCAGAGGCCCTGGGCTGTCATTCTTTATGCTAAACCTTAAAGCAGAGCAAAATAGGGTGGGTAGAAGAAAAGGAAATATACAAGAAACAAAACTGCTCCCTTAACACACACGCGCCCTGAAACGTTGCAAAGGCAGAGGCTATACTACTGCTGATTGTAGGAGTACCAACTATCCAGGTGTGAAAGGATTTACTAATGCAACTTCCTGCACATCAAAACGGTATGTACTCCTAAGTGCCTAAGGATTTCTGCAGATAAATCTGCTTGTTCAACAACAGAACAATTCTCATGGTTGGGAAGAGAAGGCAGTTTGATTGTATGGCAGTTTGACTGTACAGCTACGATCACATTTTAGATCTAGGGGGAAAAGGCAGTTAAAAGAAAAACAATTGGAAATAGTATTAAGAACAGTCCTGAACAGCAAGAGCTGCCTTTTGCACTGGGAAAGGTTCCATGCCTTCAAAAGAAAAGTCTATTTTTGTCCAAATAAATTAGGATGATCGGATGATATTTTAAATACTCATTAAATCATCTAACTCAAGTGTGGTATATTATTTCTTACAGATATTCATGGACAGTACTAGTGAAATGTATTCTGCTTATTACAGTTTATTGCTTAATGCTATTCTCATACCATTTTTAATAAAAAGAATCATACAGTAATTGGGGGAGGGGATGTCATTCTATAAAATACAAATGGTTCAGAGATGTATCCTGTGGCATCTCTAAGCCAATGATGGTGGATGTCAAGGAGGGTATGACAGAGGACAGATCACTCCAGATATACCCTGTCCATATCCTCTCCCTCTAAAGCATCCACTCCTGCTACAGGAGACAGGATACAGGGCTAGATGGACCATTGGTCTGACCCAATATGGCACTTATGTTCTTAATACATTTTGATGGAAAAATGTACTCAAATGACTAGCAATGGTGTCAGATTTAACTTTTAATTTCAAAATTAACAATTCCAAAAAGTATTTATTTTTAACTCAAAAACAGTTTATTTGGTACCTCTTGGTCCCCAAGTTCTGAAACTCTTCTAAACTGGTTGCAATGTTGTTCTGTGCCATTGTTTTTTTCCTAGCTAGTCTGCATAGATATTAAGAAGAAAAGTGAAAGAACTTCATAATCACATTCCACTATTCGTTTGCTACAGGTACTTTCTTTGTCAAAGTTTTCCAAAAGCAGGACATAAGCCATATTTTAATTCAATCACGCACACAAAAACTTGGGTTTCCCCGTTTAATAGACATTATTGTGGTAACATCAGCCAGATTTACATAATACCTGGGCTATAGTTTTGATTGTTTTCTGGGGGCTGGTTTGTGTTGTGTTTATTATGTTACAAACTGAAGTTAAGGGGAACTTGCAACCAAGTTCCACAAAGCACAGTGCAACATTTAAACAGAAAAGTAAACAGAACTGCCAAACATTCAACCATTTTCTGCCAGGACAGGGATATTTTTTCTAAGACATCAGTGTTGGGAAAGAAAACCAAATGAAGAAGTAAACGAACTCAAGATAATGGGAACTGCAAGGAAAAGTAAGAGACGACAGCCACAACCTTAAGGGCAGGATATAAGTCTAAGATATTTTTGATAAATTCTGACAAGAAAAAGAAACAGCATACTTTAAAGTATATTGAAGCAGTGATTTTTAAACAAAGAAAGCAGAACTAGAACATCTTAAATTTTTAATCCTTTTGATTAAGAAAACTGTAGAAAGTTAGTAACAGCCACAAGTTAACACCGAAAGGTGGCACTTGTCAATTTTCCATAGAGTCCTGCTTTACGGGGTCTGAAATGCACTGCTCTGGATCTTCTATCATACGTTGCTGACATCAACTGTCAGATTTTAGTCCACTGGTCGCTTCTCACCATATTTCTTTGTAAACTCTTCAGCATTCTTACAGAATTTTTTACGGTCCTTAGAGTATTCTTCAGCTAGGTCAGCCCGAAGAGGATGCTCGGGCTGTGGGTCATTCACCAGTGCTATGAGGGACTGGATTACTGTCAAAAGAAGTACAATGGTGTCAATGACTTGGACATTTAAGTTTTAAAAAGGCAAAGTGAGACAGCAACACACTAAAAGTAAGAGTTTAAATTGTGTTTAAGAATGTAAATCTGTGCTCTTTCTTAAGACACAGTGATAACCATCTTTGGCACTGCACACAGCTCAAAGTTTTAGTCTGGTAGTGAACTAACGATTCATCCCAGGAAAGAAAAACTGAAGATTCACATTAGGAAATGAATAGTCAAGTTTAATGCACATCAAACAGCGCTACCAGTTTTCTGCCTCTGTAACTGGTATACCATTGAAGAGAGATCCTGTACCCACTGATAGAAAAAACTAAATTATTACAAACATGCTGGTCTGAAATGAATTGAGTATCCTGGATACCTTCTTGCATCCTTTATAAATTGCCAACACTCCCCATTATTCTGGTATTCAGCATCAAATACCTCTGCTAAAGAAGATATATTGAGCAAACAGCTTCAGAGTGGTTCTCATCCCAATATTTGTGACTAAGCTTAGGTCTTTTACAGAAGATTAAAAAAAAAATCCTAGTCAGGGTCTTTCACTGGAAATGTTAATCTTAAATCACATTAAAATGAAACTGTATTTGACATTCAAGAAATAGACCTGGCTTAGAACAATGAAATCTAATGTTATGTTTTTCTTTACATCTCTCTAGTCATTAGAAGCTGGGTTAGTGACCAAGGCAAAATTCTTTTCCTGTACTACATTAAGTACATTATTAAAAGATACACACACAGCCAGAAAAAAGGGTATCTGTGATAATCAACAGAAAGAAAAGTAGATCATGCTTTCAAATTCCCTATTTAAGCCAAATTTGTGTACCTCAAATAATGAACAGCATAGCTCTCACACCTTTAAGGGAACTATTCCAAAACTTTCTTAAGCTCACATTCCATGCCCCCCTCAAAGCCAGCTGCCATACACAAAATGGAGGGGCTCACTACAATATTTATAAAAATGATTTAAAGAAAGTTTCCTTCCCTCCATACAGCAGTTGGCTGATAAACAAAGAAAACCTGTGGAAAAAGTGGGAGTAAGGAGACCCTGATAGTGCCAATGCTAATCTAATCCTGCTACTGCTCTGTAGAAAATGGACAGAAATCAATTTTGCAGAAGCAGAATTTCAAAGTCCGGGATGCTAAAATACTTTAGGTAAGAGCCCAGTGCTGTAGACAACTGCATTTTGGTTACAGGATGTTTTGATACGTGACATAACTATCCTGAATTCTAGTTTATGAAAAAAATATCAGATATCACAATCAAAAATAAAAGTGAAAAGGGGACCAACAGATGTGTGTGATATGATTTTAAGTGATTGGTTATGCTACATTTCCTATAATTATCTTTTCAAAAGTGCAAAACATTAATATTTAAACAGCTGATATTTTAATTCAGAATTAGGTAAGGACAAAAGTGTGTAGGAGCTTTCATAAATAGGACTAAGATAAAGAAGCAAGTGGTTTGACCTTTGGTTTCAGACAGTCCGAGTGTCAGATACTTGCAAGAGAATACATGAAGTAGGACCACCAACAGCAGACTAAGATCACTCTATTTTTTTAAAACAATCACTACCAAAAGGGAATGTAAATACAAGAGTGAATTAAGTGCAAGTTTCTAGGATTAGGGGCCAAGACTTCTTGTTTGTTTGTGTGTAAAGTGTCAAACAAAATGAGTATGATAAACTGTCTTACAAAAATGATTTTGCTAAGTTCTGTGCTATTATTTAAACTACTGAAATCAGTTTCAGACATTCAAATGACTGAAATAGGTCATCTCCCATGGTAAATCTGATGCTGAAGTCTCAACTGCACTGCAGGAACAACTGTTACATCACAGCTGTCGCTGCTATGATAACAATACAGCTTGCTTTTGTAGTAAAGACAAGTCCTGCATTTTAACCACATCTCCCAAATATGCTACAGATTCCTAACATGGCTGGAGCATGGTTCAAAGAACTTGATTAAACCAGGCACAGAGCTGTCACCACTACAAAGATGATCTTGTAAGGCTGTGGGAAGATAAGGTGCTTGTAACTAAGTTTTCAGGTGTTAAAATTGGCTCCAAATCAGGCTACAAAATAATACTCTCATGCAAGAATGTTGCCTTTCTACATTCTTTCATAGCCCAGCTTTAAACTTGCTCAGTATTTCCCCATGCTTCTTACTCCCTTTGGCTCTGAAACAGGCTCTCTGCAGACGAGAGCTGGGGTCTGTTGACTCCAGAATCATCTATGTCATTTCACATTGGACCAGAGGATTGCTAGAACAATGTCAGGCAGGTGCTTCTTCTAGACAGAACAGCATACCGCATCCACGTTATTCCCCATGCTCATCAAAAGGGAGTGAGGAACAAAAGCTCAAGACCAACACATGCCAAGAAGATAACCTGTCAGTCTACTGTTAGGCTGGAGGCTGACCTCATTTTCTTACCTTAAACTAGAGTTGCTTAAACAAACTACCAAAGGAATGCAGTGTTGACATTGGCCAACTTCCCAATTGACTTGAGTCTAGCACTTCTGGGAGCTGTCGTCATGTTAATGCTTGCATACTCAGCCAACATCAACACTGCTCTGCAGGCCTCCTCGCACACAATAAAACGTGCAAAATGAATGACTGAAAAGAAGTATTAGTAAGATAATTTGGTGTGTGAGTTTGGCACTAAAAAAAGAAAGATTCTCACCACAATGCTAATGCAGACAAAATACATGGCCACAAAGCACATTTTTAAGAACAGAATGCTGTTGTAGCTATGTACCCTTTTAATAAATAGCTGAACAAAAAATGTACAGCACAGCTTCTGAGACTTGGGTATTAAAAAACCTTCAATTTTTTTTAAATTGGTGGAGTTGGATCATAAAATGATCCAATAATTATATACCTCTTGAACAGGTGAAGACATTTCCCTAAATCGCTCTCTGGGCTAAGTTCAAACACACTTTCTGTAGGTTAGGAACACAGAAGTGGAAAGGGGAAGTTGAAATCCATATGCAATCTTAATAATAGTATGTGTTACCGCCAGGACACAGTTCACAGACAAAAATGAAAGTAGAGGGCTGGAAAAAAGTAAATTTATGGTCATAGACACATATGCAAGCTCTGTCTCCTACAGAAAAAATGTCTTTAGTCACAAATACTTTTAGGGTAGAAAGACCTTTACAAATTTGAATTTTCAATATTAAAAGCATACCACACAAAAACCAAAGTGCCCTAACAATAATTACTCTACAACAGCCATCTAGCAACATGAAGTAACAGTCAACATTATCAAACAGAGATATATTCTCAGCTTAATAATTCATGGAAACAAAGGCCTTCAACCCTAACTTGCTCCTCTAAGAACATTATCAAATACTACTTAAAATGTTTCGAGTTTTATCTAAGAGACCTCCACATGGGAAGCCCAATAGTACTCCATTTATCCATCTTTTAAGGATTAAGAACCAAGTAATCTTTGCTAGAATGAGAAGTAGTAAGTTCTCTGATGTCTAGGCATTTCAAATCCGATGTTCTGATCACTAAATCAAGCCTCCAGGATGAAAGCATTACACTACACATAGCCTTAAGGCCTGCTGTTATCTGTGTAGACCTTTTCTTTTAAAGATTATACTGAAAACCTCAAAACTGTACCAGTGTAGTAAAATAAATGTAATTTCTGTCTACCAAGGACACTGGCCTAAGTTAATGAGGTCAACGGAATTGTTTTGATATTCTGAAGTGACAGACTTCCACATGAAAAGATGCTGAAAGCAATGACCATTAACTTATGTCCTGATGTATATATAACTGAAGATCCAGAAGAACTCTTTCACAAGAGTGTGAGAGAGTAGTCCATTGAGCAAAAGCAAACCTACACAGGAACAGTAGCACGTATATGATAAAGTCAATCTTTTCTTGATCTATAATATGAACACAGTTTCTTAAGTTCCTCGTACACACTGAGACTTACCTTGGTCAGTTTTGGTTGCTGGCTTCCAGTTTTCAGCACTAATTACTGGCAGACAAACCTGCCCCTTTTCATCAATGTTCGGGTGATAGATCTTTGTTTTAAATGTAATCTTAGGAGGTTTGAATGGATACTCTGCTGGAAAGTTGATTTCAATTCTGAAGGCTCCCTTATCATATGGAGGATTGTCCTGCAATGAGAATGTGGAATGTAAGGATCAGACACATCAGAAGAGATACAGTTTAAGAGACCATGTGCTACAGACTTCCATCTTTCAAATGGTCCCTACTTAAGACACACTTACTTTTGGTTTAATCTAGTTCATTTATGTGCTAGATGTCATTAAAATCACAATATTCTTTTGCAGAGGGTGCATCAGAGTTCTGACACTATTTGAGTGGTGGAGGAGGCCTTCTACTCCATGGTACTCCAGATTTTTCAAATCCTACCTTGTAAAATATGTTTACACCTTATTTCAAAACAAAGTTTTTAAAGTCTTTTCTGAGCTACCAATTTTCTTCCTTGTCCTCTGTTTCTCCCTCTAATCCTATTTATTTCATGTGTCTCAGTATGGTGGAACAAAGGGAAAAGCAATTTGACTTGTCAGATTTCCCTATATGTTCTGAGAGAGCCTTTTTGCTTTAGCTGACTGCATAAAAATTTGCTGAGCGCTCACTTGTACTAAAGATAGATATTCACTGCATCTGCTGATGAGAACACTCTAAATTTGTATGTAGTTTTGGGTACCTCTTATCAGATCATTTTTGAAGGAGTATGGCAAGAGGGCTATGAAGTAGGCAGGATGATTCTTCATTGCCCTGTTCAGTTTCAGCATGGTCAGACTCTGATAACAAGTGCTGCTAAAGACCCCGTACCCCTAGTTTAAAATGTTTTTCATTTATTTTATAAGAAATCCTGAATAAAATCAGCTATTTCATACTTTCAACATTTAGCAAAATTTAACTTTTGGACTGCAAGCAATAATTATGGCATGATGACTGCTCAGCAGGTTGAGGACGGGGAGAAACAATTGCTAAAAGCAAATTTCCAAGTATAATTTAACTCCCTTGCCTAACAGCCAGTCAGCCCATTTCTTTCAACTAAACCCATTTTATGAGCTAAAAACAAGTTCTCTAATATTAGTAACTTTAGGAAGAGAACAACATTCTGCAGGTAGATGAAGATAGCATTAAGCATAATCAGGAAAGATTCCATACTGCACCTCTAAGAGACAGCACGGTAGTTACAATCCAGGAGAGGGATTATGATGGTACCAGATCTTACAGTGACCTGGCATAATTTAGCTAGCTGTGGAAACCTGTGTTTCAGCAACCTCCACAAACTGCCCTACAGGCCTGTAGAGTAGTTGGAATCTCTGCCCTGCCTCTTGTGTCCCCGTCTTGGCTCTGGTAAAATCTGCAAGCAGGGCTTCCAAGGTAGTGCCACAGCTGTTTCATAGTATTCATGTGCAGGATATTGGCCCTTGGCCAGATTCAGGGTTTTAGAACCACTCTATCTGCTTTATGGAACACGAAGGAACCAGAAGGTGGGATAAGGTTTTTACTTATGAAGCTCAACTAAAGGTTGCACGTTAAGGGCTGCTCATGATTTGAAAAGGATCTATGTAAACACCCCTTAGTTTCAGTCATTCCTGTTACTTACAGCATATGTAATTCTAAAGAATAAGGCAGATTCAATGTATTGCATACCAATAAATTACTTTTACAAGGGCACATGGAACATAGGATAGTTGCTCTTACATGGCAGTCAGTGAAAATACATACATACAGCATTGTAGGTTCAGTGACATCCATACATTTCTTTAGGTACAGTATATGAAATCATCTTATTCCAGTAAGTTATAACCAGACAGCAATTAAGAAAAAAAAAAGATGACAAATCTATGTACAGGCAGATACTTCAAAGATAAGAAGCTGTCTCTGACTTGCTTCTCAGCTCAGTGATGGTTTATTCTTGTAACAACATTCTTTTAATGGACAAAACACCCTTTATACGCAGAAGGCTGAGCCACTTTTGGAACCACATCCTCCACAAAAACCTTCTACAAGCATCACACAATCTCACTTAGTAAGCTGCCTACTCCACATGCCCGCCTAACATACAATTGTACATCAACCATCATAGTTTTAAAATCTTTGGGGGAGGGGTTGGCCAATAAAGATTAATTGCAAAAACTGACAATCACTAGTTAACTAAGCCTAGTCAATACTCTAGTAATTTCCTGTTTAGAAATATCCTGAAACAAAAGACTTATTGTATACAAATACCCCCAATATTTCAAAAACAATAACCCCTTCCATCTGTAGCCAGCTTATGTCCACCAACTTGTATCTTTAAAAAAAACAAAAAACAAAAAAACCCCCAAAACTAAAACCAGCATGATAACTGTATTTTAGACAATTCTATATCAGTTAAGGAAAGGAAAATGTTATCAATTATGTTCACCTTCAAATTAATGACCCAATTTTTTTTTACATGCGTAAAAAACCCCCTTTAGATCTTTAATAGCTAGATGTAGGCAGATTTAGAGACAAGGGCAGATTTAGGGACAAAACACTTATTTTAAAATCACTTCCTCTTAACCAAGCCAACATATAATTTCTAGGGTGTGCTTTTTCTGCAAAAGCCATTGAAAATCATGTATCACTCAGTGCAGTGATGGTTTTGGTGCTTATGATGGGACCTTGCACGAGGAATGAACATAAAACTTAAGAATTAAGGAGCAAACACCATGCTTAACACAGATAACAAAATATAGTGTTAAGGCAATACAGGTAATATTTAAGAGCATAAACAGTTTGGGTTTTTCCTGTTTTGTCAGGAAGTTGATCACCAAAAATATTTTCTTTAAAAAGAAAAGCATTTTATTGACATTTTCACTGGTTTGGAATATTACAGTAAACTGCTATAAACAAGAACCATGAATTCCAGTGGTTTATAAAATATGTCGCCAAGTAAAAATCTCTTTCCTTAAATTCCAGTGTAACAGGCTACTCACTTCATTCATGAGAGAAGTCTTAAGTCTAAAAGTTTGCTTCGATGAGTAAGGGGTGGAGAGAGAGTTAACTGTAAATCTTTTGTTCCACAGTACTTAAAATCCAAAGGATCAGCAAGTATTCTGATGTAGCATGAATGATCTCAGTTAAAGAGTGGCCTTCAATTAGCAACACAGAAGCACTAGAGCTGAGGTTCAAAGTCTCCAATATAAAAATGCAGATTATATTGCTCTCTAGTTTTCTGTAGCGGCCAGCAAAGAGAGCATTGCCATCCTTTGTTGCCTCAGACTCAGATGCAACTTGTTGTTCATGAAGGAATTCAATACAAGACATGGCAAATGAAAACACCCAATATAAAGGTGAAAATCCAAATTACTTTAACCAGATAAGCTTATAAACTCAACTCCTCCCTTACCCTTCCTAACAAGTCCCCCTCTATTTGACCAATACAGTAGTAGCTTACTTTAGAGCTGCCTATTAAAATTTCTCTAAGAAAAGAAAAGAAAGTTAGGACCCAAAATTCTTAAACTGAGTGTTAAAGTTTGGCACCTAAATCCTTATACCCGTATGTAAAAATGTGGTTTAACTTTCAGAAGTACTGAGGTTTTCCAAAAGTCTGTAGAGCTTAATTTTAAAGAACCCAATTCTAAAAAATCCTGCCCTTCATTTTTTAATTGTTTAATTTTAAATAATTCCTCTAAACAGACCAACAGTGAGAAGAGATTTTAAAAAGGCCTATCAAACAGCAGTTGTGTTTCCCACATACACTCCACATATTTCTATTCATTTCCTCGTTACTGGGCACATCTACATGAGACGCTTAATGTGCAGAAGACTCATTTTACTCTGCATCAGTGCAGTGAGCAAAGCCCATGCTAATGCGCTCATGTACAGTACATTTAGTCTAATGCGCAGCAGCGTCCTAAAAGACCATTCATCTGTACTAATGTGCAGTGGGCACATCTACATGTTACCCTACAGTGACATAATGGTGCGCTATGTCACCATATGGTGCGCTACAGTGACAACGATCACATGGGTCTACACATGATCACCTGCTACCTTGTCATAGCAGTTTGCCCCCTATTTATAATGTGCCATTAGGGTGACATAACAGGGAAATCTAAGCATGCATTGCCTGTACTGCGTCATGCTTTAGTGCTTCCAAAAGGTATAATTTCCTCACCAGGGACTCAAATTACTATTATATTACTACAACTCACCCCATTCTTAAGACGTGTGAATTTGTGCCTATCTTAGAATAGCATCAGACCTAGACTAGCAAAGTCATTATTAAAAGCACAGTTTTAAAACAGTTCCTGTTAATATGGTTTATACAACTGTCTGGCTATAATGGTAGAAGCATACCAACTTAATACACTCATTACAGAGTAACAATGGCCAGAGAAAACAGGTCTAAATCAACATAGCATGCATTATTTTTAACTCTTTAATGGATTCAATAACATAACCAAGTTGTTAGTTAGGACACTACCTTAGAGCTCTTGTATCTTGCATAGTATAGCTGTTTTAAAAACACTTCCCTCTTTTTCTGTTACTGTGTGACCCAGGAACTAAAACTACTTACACGATGGCAATCTTTAAGGTGGGATAAAGTGGAAAAATAAGATGTTTTTATCTGTAGGTACAAGCCAAGTGAGTATTAAGCAATTTAACTGCTACAAATCACTTTGAATTTGTTTTACTGTCCATACAGCTTTAAAAGGAAAAAAACCCAACAACCCTCATTTAAAACATTTTATGCCTCTGAAAACAAGTAACGGGGTTGAGTAATATTTACAAAAGCACTCATGCCTCTCTGGAAAAAAAATGAAAGGGATGTCAGCTTTTTTTAAAGTATTACCCTTTAACTCCCTCTGGCCCCAACTGCAGAATCTATACATCCAAATTGTCTTCAAAATTTAATTAGAGAAATGTACCTGTAAGTAGGAATACCAAAACAAAGGATCCATAACATATTTTTTAGTAGTAGGATAGCATATTAGCTATACACTTTCATTTGTGTTTAGAGAAAATTCTTGTTTAAAAACCCACTGTAACACTGAGACAACAAAACACCAGTATTTGGTTACTGTAATGTTTAGATAAATGATTTAATAACTAAATTTTAAAAAAGCACGGTAATTTATTCAAGATGCAAAGCCTCAATACATTAGAAAAAATGCTGAACATAATAATGTATTAAGGCTGCAATCCTGTCTGTGTAGTCAGTAGAAAGGCCAGACTGAAAAAGTTGCTAGAGAAAACCTTGAAAAATTACATGGCAGCCCTCACAGCAGTACTGAAATCACCTCTCATGTATCTTTTGATTTACTTTCACATCATAGATCTGAGGAGGGAGAGTAGTATTATATTTAAAAAGAGTATGGCAAAAATAAAATACAAGAAAGACTAAACAATGTGCTCAAGAGTACCGAGAAAGTTTGTGATACAGCTATTACTAAATCCAGAATCCCCGCATTCTACTGCAGGAAGTGAGGGACCAGACCAGGCTTCCTTTTTAGAGGCTTTTAAAATTTCCATATAAAATCTATGTTATATTTATAGAGCAAACAACTGGCAGCTGTTGTCTGCGCAGCCATGGTTTGGGTCTTCTTTTCTTCCACTGCAAGAGATATAACCACAGTGTGAAATTTCTAATTCATCAAAGCAATCACAGCCTGTTTGTCAAGCTGCAACTATTACATAATGGCCACCTAAAGCACAGATTTGTAAGAGGTCTTTTCCAATGCAAGTCATCCCCAGATGCACAAGGTCCAGCAGGATATCATATATAAAGCATTTTATACTCACAGGAACAATAAGCCCTTGCCAAGTCAATAAATTAGCTTCATCAACCTGGATATTACGGAAGTTTTTCATCCCACATTTGCGGATTTCTTCAAGCTCCTGAAAAGCAACAAAGCATAAGTGTACATTAATAACTGTAACCAATGGCATATTTATTTTTCAAGAAACTTGGAGGTCAAAGCGAGTTCCTTTAATACTAAATGAGTTTGTGGTTTCAGAAGTGGCAACCCACATAATAAAACCAAATGGGACTTCTCCACCTATAAAGAATCGGTTATCTAAGCCAAGCAAGCAAATTCTTTACTTATGGAAATAAATGACATTCCATGAGGATACAAAAGAAGATACAAGAAAAGTCGGCTAAATAGCTACTTTATGTTATTATTTTATTTAGACTGATCTGCATTTCTGATATCAAGAAAGCTCATTCTCCTACAATGATTCTGGAACAGGGAATCCTTTGTCAATTTATGGAAGTAAAGCAAGTCTTGGGATTTGTTAACACTGGCAAGATGCACACTGGTTAACTAAAGGTATTTGGTTTTAAACCTATTTAAACTGGTAAAACCACAATGATTTCAGTCAAAGATGGGCAGATTTCAGTGCAACTTAAATCAGTTAAGCTAAATTAAATTCCCATCCAAATTTGCACTAGTTGAACTAAATCAGTTTAAAATCCAACATCTGCTAAATCAGGAAAAAAATCGTATAAGCAAGGCTTTATTTTTCATCTCCAGCCTTAATTTAGATTTAGTAAAAACACAACTACACAGATTTTAACAATATTATAATTATTGAAGATGTGTTAACTAAAAAACCAATATTTTCTACTCGAAAAGCAATCTGAATAAATTAGGGTTTTGTTTATTTTTCAGTGAAAAAGCAGCCAATGGCATATTTACATGCTATTTAAGGACAGCTCCATAGTATGTTATTTTAGACCTAGGAAAAAATACAAAAATGCCTATTTTCTTATTAATAAATTATTTTACCCTTAAGAACATTAACAGATTCCTTTTTTTGAACAACTAGAACAAAAGTGATCTTCTAAACATTGACTCAGAAGGTAATCCCCATGAAACCAAAGGCTACTCTCATTCTCTCAAAGCTGATGCATGAAAAAGGCTGCATCTATTCTAAGGGCTTCTTAACAACACAGGAATACAGGCATATTACTGTGACAAACTTGCTAGTGGTGACAACTATACTGACCAATCTAGACTTTGTACCATTACAGTAAGATCACTGACCACAAGGAAAACAGTAAGAGCAGCTTCTATAGTAGGGTCTTCTGCCATCCCAGTTATGCTAGTTAGGGAATCACACCTCCTCCCACCTTGACTGATATGCGTAAGAAAAATCATATGTAACATGCACACTAGAACCGTTAAGACGACCAAAAGGAACAAGAGGCACAGCTAAGGAGCGTGCCTGGAACATGGGGTTCAGTTGTGTTGTCCTTGACTCAGGGTTTACACTTGATATTATCTCCAGAAATGACTGGAGAACTGGTGCAGTGATTCTTGATGTTCTACTGCCACTAGTTATATCCCAATTTGATCATTACAGAAACAGTTTAATTTGGTCCTATTGACCAGATTCAGACCACAGGGCTTCTCAGAGGCTGGACAACCCACCTCTAGCATCAGACACAATACAGCTCCAGAACCCAGGGGGTGAATTCCACTCCTCCTCACCCCGACCCTTTTCTCCTGCTTCTGATACTTGTAACCAATGGCAACCAAAGACCCCAAATTCAGAACAGGCAAGAGGACAAGTGGCAGCAGTGTTTACACTCTTGGTTTTCTAAGCTGCACTGATAAGCCCCGCAGGCTAGAGTTTAATCACTCATGGGCTACGTGCAGCCCTCCTTTAGAGCATGGAGCCATACAGAAGTCCTGAGTCACATTTATAGAGATACGCTATAGACCAAGATACTCGGTAGAAGATAACCCTTATTAGCTTATGTTCAGTGAAACTAGGAGTCTAGTACAAAGTCTGACACTTGGTTTGGTATATTTGTATGCTGAATGTAGCTTTTGCTTTTGAGTACAGAAAACTGATGTTTTTCTGAGGGGCTCAGGACGGTATGTAATTAATTCAGCTTAGTGCTTTCAGCTGTCACACCACTGGGTATACAGAACACAAAGCTACCCTTTTTCATAACCACAAATTTAACAATAAATCTTATTCTGAACCAAAATTAACTTTTGGGCATCATAAGCAGGAAAAATTACAGAGAGAGATTACCCAGCACACATTTAACCAAATTCTAACTAAGGGTGACCAGGACCTTTCTCCCAAAAAAACATGAATGGGGAAATACTTTATTTTAGACGCTGTCTGGTTGTGGCATGTAATTATATAAAATTCATGTTACAGCATCCCCCACTTCCAACTGAATGTAGCGTTGTACACAAACAGAGAAATACATGATCCATATTAAGGGTGGGCAAAATATGGCCCACAGGCTGGATCCAGCCCACAGCTGCCCCCATGGCACTCCGCATAGGGTCAAGCCCTGCCCGCGGCAGCCCGAACCATGCTCTTGGCCACATCTGCTCTGCGCCCACTGACTGCACCGCCACAGCCCTGGCTCCAGCCCCAACCAGCTTCCTGGCAGGGCTGCTCCTGCTGCTGCTGTCCAGGTACTGCTCAGTTCCCCCTGCTTCCATTCTGGGCAGCAGGTAGCATGAGGAAGAGGCAGTAGCCACAGGGGCGCATGCTGGGCACTACACACCCAGCCGGGCAGGGGTAAGCTGCACCTGCATGGCTCCTACCGCAGCACATGGGGGTCCAGCTCCAGCTCCCAGGTGTTTTCCATCTACTTGGCCACCTGCAGGCATGTGTGCTGACTGGGGTCAGGGCAGCACCATTAGTGGGCATGGGGCCAATGCAAGTGGGAGTGTGGTAAAGGGTACCCTGGGCAGGAGGAGCACCATGGGCTGGGGAATAGGAGACCACACCTGCTACACACCTCCTGGGCGAACTCAGCTGCACACACCCCCTGGCCCCCTCCATCCCTCTCCCTATCCCCAGCTGGTTCCCAGGACCCAGTGCGCATGCAGCCCCTTACACACATGCACCTCCCACATGCCCAATATACAAGAGTAAGACTTTATTTTGAGCTATTATGCAATCACTAGGGACCTACTGAATTTGGGGTGGCTGCCCCCAAATGTTGTGGTTCAAGTGCAGTGCTGGGTATAATTTTTGTGGTGGAACATGGCGCACCACTCCCCTCTGCAATTGGCCATGGGGCTCCAACAGTCCTGCCCCTCCCTGGAGACTGACAGAGATCCACCAGACTTCCTGGGCCTCTTGGCCAGTCAGAAGCATGCCCGCTCCTTGCCCTGTTCCACTGCAAAAATCCCCCCCCCCTCCCCCCACGCTTCAGGATTCCAG
>NW_005841997.1:1138827-1143791 GCF_000455745.1 Alligator sinensis | reverse complement strand
TTTGTGTCTTTTTGTGGTCCCTTTACTTTTTTGCAGAGACCAAAATGGCTGGTTTCCGTGAAAACTGTGAATTTGGTAGGTCCCTAGCAATTATCTCTATACTTACTCAAAACCCATAAATCAGCACGTTATTTTTTTTTTAATTAAAATATGTTATAGTAGATGTTTGATTTTTTAGTACATATGTTTATCTATAATTTGTTAAAATAATATCTTCTGAAAAACTGTGTGCACGCAGCCCTTGAGAGCTTACCAAAATTCATTTCGTGGCCCGCCAGCTGAAATAACTGTCCACCCCTGATCCATATCCCAACAGCTTTCACCCAATGCACTTAAAATAGAAGAAGGGTGGACAACAGTTTCATAATACTAAGGAATATTAAAAAAAAAAAAATCCACCTCTTTATCTCCTTCAAACTAAGTATTTAAATATGGCAGCCCTTGGATGAATGAAAATGGAAGAGTCTGAAAGGCAGCTAGTTTAAGAGATGTACTAAGCAGCACAGAAGTTACTCTTGACCACCAAGTTACTGTAGTTTCTATGTAGCCAAAGAAAGTTTTTAATGAACCTACAAGCCTCTCCCTTATTCCATCAGGATCCCCCACTTAAATTTTCGAGCATTAAAAAAGTCTTTCCAACTAAACACAGAGGACACTTATACGTATGCCGGACACCTGCTCTGATGTGTGCCAATTAGCAGGCTCCGGAAGCCTCCGCAAAACCTGTATTCAGCAACCCTGTGCTTCAAAATGGCAATGGGGGTGCTTTAACTAAAGCTTGTTCAACGACCTTTAGTTATTGAAGTGCCCCTGCCCCCATTTTGAAGCATGAGATGCCAAATACATGTGACACTGTGGGCATTTTAATTAGGGCGGGTGTTGGAGCCATACTAATTAAAGCTCCACCCCTGCCATGGAACATATGTAAAGATGCCCAGAGAAGCTGGTTCTGTACTTTCATTACTTGAAACTACATATAATACAATGAAGTCAGCATAGGAAGCCATTCTTCATCATCCTTCCAAATGATCAGCCCAAAACATCATCAGTGACTTGCGCTTCTACCACTTTCACATCCTGCAGTCATTTATACAAAGTGAATACCAACCTAAGAGACTGCCAACTCAGACTGGTGACCTTTTTAAATGCTTTTTAATGGCATGACTACATGAGGTGCAAGAATCAAGGTTACAGATCTACTCTACTTTTTTTAGTGGGTTACTTTAATTAAAGAGAAACCTTTTTTGTTGTTCCCTTAATAGTTGCTTAAGGCAGTCATTTTTCCCTATGAAGTAAAACCTTTCTGAAAACAGTGTTTTAAGGTTCCATATTAATATGGATAGTATTAGTTTGCAATAAAACTTGTTTAGTTTATAATTGGCCTTTTTCTAATTACCTCCCTTGCTAATGCAATGTAGGAGCTGCAACTTAAGCTGTATTCTTCCTGGCTAGTGCATCATCATCAGGGATCCTGGTTTTCTCTGATTTGAAAAAAAATCCCCAAATCCATATTTTTCCACATATACATGGAAATATATATTAGTGGTGTTTCATTTTAACCATGGAAAAATGTGGATTTGGGGTTACTTTTTTTTAAACCGGAAATTGTTTTTTGTTTTTTAAATCGGAGAAAACCAGCATCAGTAATACAAATTCTATAATAGGAGTGAAGTTATTTTGTTGGCAATACACAGCCCATAATGAAAATTAGGTCCCTCTATCGTGGCACTAGAAAGGCAAGATAGCTAGGGAGGATTAACAATGGGTTTTCTCAAATAAGCAAGCAAATGACACTGAATGCCCATGGGCAGTACACAGATAAAGAGTTGGCATAACATGCAAGTCAGAAAAGTGACTGTAAGGCTTTAAGGACAAAAATAACTTCTGGAAGCAGAACAATGAGTCCAAACATGTATTGTTTTCATTTAAAAAGAAACTCTATGATCTTCAATACATGATGAATAGATGATTTCTCAATTCCCTCCTGCCACCTCTTCCATTCTGTTTTAGGTGACCTGACTAGTGACTATGTAGTATACAGTCAAAACACAGAAATGAGAATTTAGGAATCTCTGTTCCATTCCCAACTCTGCTACTGACCTTGTGTATATGACCTTGCTGCATCACAGTTTCCCCATTTATAAAATGGAGATGTCTGCTTGTCTCTCAGGAATCTCTTGGGACTTACTGCTTCTTGCTTTTTGACATGTTAAGATAAAAAACTACATATAGTACATAAAATGGAGAACACATACATTGCTTCAGAGGTGATATTTAATCTTGAAATATATACAACTGAAGAGACATGATTGCAAGAGCATTTAATACCTTCCTTTTGTACATTATGGATAACTGTTACATAAAAAGTAAATTTTTCATTTTCAATACATCATTTATGCTTTTTGAAAGCATAAAAGAAATGCATCACCTTGAAATCCTAATGATTAAAAAAAAATTAAAGTACATTCATTTTTGAGTCCATGTTAGTTTGTAATTTTTTTTAAACCTCCTGCCCTCTTCCCCCACTGCTCTCTGAAAAAGCTACATAAGCCAGAGTTGATTTTGGTGCCAATGCAGTATTCTTATACGCTCTGTGACCTGCCTCTGACACCACAAGGGAAAGCAATGGAAGTGCCCATGCTCAGCAAGCTTAACCCAAAGCTCACCAAAGTCCACAGACAGTTTCTCGCATTGATTTCAAAAGGCTTTGCACCAAGCCTTAAGTACAGTTAAATGCACTAGTTAAACAAATTTAATGCAGAAAAAAATATTCTGTAACCTATTTATAAATAGCAGACAAACAATGTCCAAAAAGCAGTGAGGTGTTTAAGTTAAATTTGTTCCCAAGTCACTGGTACAATGCTCAATGTCACTTCTGAAACTCAAACTATATGGATTTTTTTTCAAAATTAAAAAACAAAAAACATAACATACAGATTACAGTTTTCATAAAAACTATTACAAGGGCTGAAAGATAAATTACAATCTTGTGTGTCCACACACTTATTTTCTAAACACTACTACTTTTTGGCAGAGAACTTTTCAGGTTGATCTCTAACGTGATTGTTTAACGTCTTGAGTAAAAATACTTTAACCCATTTTAAGTTATAAAAGGGAAAATAAAATCACTATTTTTATTTCTGCTATAAATCATGTAAGAATTTTTACGTGTGGAACCTAAAACAGCTGAAATTTACATTTCCCATGTGGCCAGTTGTCACTGAAGACTAGAGCTCCGAGTAAGAAAAGCACAAAATATCAAAGTTAAAAGCAACTGAAAAATCCAATGAGAAATACAAAATTCTGAATGCATTTGGAGTTGTTATGCTGTTTACAAGACTACAGCATAACATAAATACATACCATCAATGTTAGGTACATGGGTGTGGTTTTATGCTTTTATTTCCCTGTTGTTCAATCCTTGCGTAAATGTTTGACTATGCAACTGTGAAAGTCCATAGTGAAAGACTGTATAAGACCATCTCCCTGTTTCCCATACTTCCCCAAACACGGTTTCTTTAAAAAAAGAAGTAAACACAAACTGTTATCCCTTATATTATAATATGTACTTTAACATTAAAGAGTCAGAAAATAGAAGCAAAGATCTTACAGACACTGTAATTTGACTACGTTATACATGGACTTCACATGGAAGGTCTATCTGAGCAGAGTCCCAGTATCTCCCCAATTACCAGTTATGTTTTCAATATACCATAGTCCCAAACTAATTTATTAAAACAGGTGTATGAAGTCTGCATACGGTCTTTTATACGAATACTATGGATACATGTAAAAACAACTTCACACTTTATAACAAATAAATCTCCCTTCCTGGTTCCTCTCCTCTACTTGGCTTGGCACCTGATTCCTCTCCTCTACTTATCATTCTTAGGGCTTTATACAGCCACCCACTAACACAGTACACAGCACTTTCATATAAAATCAATAGTAACTATGAAATCCTTAAGGGGTTTCTCTCCTTTTTGGATTTTAAACTCTTCCTAGGTTAGGGTGGGATTTTTTCTGGAGGGGAAGGAATGGTTAAAATGAAAGGGCCGTTCAAATTCTGAGTGTCAATTATTTCAAGAATTTGAAATATTCTGTCAATTATGGTCAAGGATTTCTCGAAATGGGAAGGCTTTCAATATTTTTTTACAGCTGGTCAGATTTCCATCCTGAATGTCTCTGGACAACTGGATCTCTTTGCTAGATAATATCTAAAGCAGCATTTCTCAACCCGTGGGGCGCAAACAAAGTTTAAAAAAATGGATCAACTTTAAAAATGGATTCTCCTCTAAAGGAGAAAAAATTTGGGAAACAACTGGCTTCCCCTTCCAGACTGGCAGAGTTCCAGCCTGCAAGGGGGTGCTTGGGGCTAGGGGGAGCAGGAGGAGGACGATCAGGCAGGATCCGTGAGCCATGTGCACGTGCATGTGCACACATGCACATGCCAGTCAGGCAGTGTGGAGAGCAGCTCCTGCAGCTCCTTGCAGGTAAATCTACGGGGGGAGCAGGGGGGCATAGATGACATGTTGAGGGGCAGAGGTGACATTGCCTGCCACCCCGCCTCCTCTCCAGTGTACAGCTGTGGCCCAAGGTAAGTGGCAGCAGTGGCTGAGTCATGGCGGTGTGTAGAGCTACAGCCTGAAGCATGAGCGACTGGCGGCAGGAGAAGGTGAAGGCAGCCTGCATGCCCCTGATGTCCATTACTCCTCGCGCTGCTGGAGTTCTGGCAGCAGTGGCAGCAATGAGTCTCATCACCCTGCTCTGCCCTCCCGCATCAAGTCCTGCCAGCTGGGCCAGAGAGGCAGCTCCTGCCCATGCCAGTCCAGCCAGGCTGCAGCCCCATGCCTGCTGTAGGTGCACAAATCGGGGAGAGGGGGGAAGGGGGGGGGTACATGCCCCTTCATGCAACCCCCCTGCCCCACACAGGAGTGAGGGGCACAAGTAGGGGCGGGGGGGGG
>NW_005841997.1:1133522-1138803 GCF_000455745.1 Alligator sinensis | reverse complement strand
GGTGTTGAGACTGAGAGGCAGAGCCAGGGGACTGTTTTCTACTTAAACTATTTAGTGGGTTGGGACTGGCCATTGATGTTTACGAATGGGTCTTGGTACAGAAACAGACTGAGAACCACTTGTCTGAAGTAGGGGTTTTCAACCTTTTTTAGTCTAAGTACCCCTGGCAGCTGGATGCAGTGTGGGAAGGCAGGGATGGTGTGCAGGGACAGAGTGCTGCTGCACTCCCAGGAGCAGGGCTGGGGCGAGGCATGGACAAGGGAGTGGCACCCCTCTGCAGGAAAGGGAAGCTCGCACACTGCTCTTACCCTACCCCAGCCGTGCTCCTGGGAGGCAGCAGCGCTCTGTCCCCGCCAGCCCGCGCGTATCTGCTAGGACTGTTCCAAGTACCCCCATGGAAACGCGTGCCCCTGGTTGACAACCCCTGATCTAAAGGGCAGTTTTAAAGAGGATGGAACAATGGTTTCAAACTACATCAGAGGAAATTTAGGTTAAAGATTAGGAAGAACTTTCAAATTATGAAGGCGGTTAAGCATTGGAACAGGCTATCTCCATCCCTGGAAATTATCAAGGGCAGATCTGACAAACACTTAACCAGGATGGTTTAGTCAAGACTGATCCTGAATTGAGCAGAAGGCCAGACCAGATGACCTCCTGAGGTCCCTTCCAGGCCTACTTCTCTATGATTTTATAATACTTTATCCCGGGGTCAGCAATCCCCTGGAACATGTGCCAAAGCATGGTACATGAGGCCATTTTGCTGGGCACGCCACAGCCAGCCCAGCCTCTGGGCAGCTGCCACCTAGTGCTGAGCCCAGGCTGCTCACAGCAGGTGACCAGGAGGATACAAACCCTGCTGCAAGGAGCTAGGGCTCTGTGACTGGCAGCAGCTGTGCAGATCCCAGGCTAGCTACAACCAGGAGGTTGCCAACAGCTGAACTGGGCTCCAGAGCACCAACTCGGTGGTGGGTGTACATATGCCTCCGGGCAGATGGTGGGGTAGGTGCCTGGAGCAGCACAACCCTAGCCCCTCCCCCACTGTCCACCCAGAGGTGTATGTACAACCTGCCAGCTGCCTGCTATAGCTGCCCAGATCCCAGATTGGCTGTAGCAGGCAGCCGGGAGGCTGCAAAAACCTGCACTGGGCTCTGGAACCCCAACACTGGCTGCATGCACATCCAGTGCATGGTGGGGGAGGGGCTGGGGTTCTGCTGCCTCAGGCTCCTTGCTTCTTGCAATGAAGGTTTTCAAACACAGGCTATTTAATATGGTCTCTGCCCCACAAAACTTAGGTCTACTCACTCTTTATACAGAGTATTATACAATATGGCCCAGGCTTTTAACACTTTTCCAGAAAGTTTGTGTATGAAGTACTACGCGTGTATGATGCTGCATAGAATTCCCGAAGATAAACCTAGTGCCTATATTTCTAACAAGGGCAAGTTCCAGTAGCAGTGACCTTAACCTTCTGTAACCCCTGATCTGCATGTTTAAAATAAACTGTAACTAAACAATTATATTCATGCTGAATTTCACTATTTCCTTCAAACTGAGATTTGTATGTTAACTAAAAATATAGACAGCTCTCTCAATTAAAAACAAGATTGCTTTCCATCTATAAGGTGAAGATGATAAAAAAAGAGTATGAAACATGAGTATCTAACTATATTATAAGCCCTTTAGGGCAGGCATTCTCTTACTATGTATTTGTACATCATCTGCTAAAACCTAAAGCCCTGATCTCCTAGTGCTCCCCTAATATAAATAACTAATAACAATATAAATAACCATATAAAAACCATGACACACCAAAACATTTCAATTAGGTAAGTCCTTGCTTGCATGAAAGTCCTGGTTTAAACAATTTCAGTTGCTGATCTGCAAGTTACAGGAGATTAGTTTAACAATTCTACATGTGAAAATAAAGAGGTTTTTTTTAAGATGTCTACCATTATATTTTCTGACCCCAAGTCTTTTTGAAATGCACAATTTAAATAGATGGTACACAGTCCAATTATCACAAGTCATAAAAAGTTAATTGATAGAACACCAGTGGATACCACTCTCAGTAGTGCAGAATTAAGTTTTAAACCAAAATCACGATCAAGTCTATACAGATTTCAGTGGGGCTTTCTACGTCTGCAAGGATGCAGACCTTAGTTTTTAGAAAAATGGGCCCAGTGAGGTAACTGCAAAAATCAGAAAAAGCTGGATCTGCCCCTGCTGCAGAGGCAGACACCACTGTAACAGGGTGCTTAATAACTAAAAAAACGACTTTGTTATTTATGACAATTAGTATAGTGTAGAGGTGCAATGATATATCAGTTGCATATCGGATCAGCACTAATAAAAGGACAATTAACATTATCAGCAACTGGCTTTTTTTGGTTAGTATAGACTGTGTCAGTGATAAATGCCACATGCATGCATGCAGCTGCCATTCATGGGGCCAGGAGTGCAGCCCTGAAGCTTGGAGAGCAGCATCTGGCTGGTACGTTTGGAGGGGGTGGGGCATGGGGGAAGGAAGGGGCATGGAGGGAGTGCAGATTGAGGCCCTCACAGTGAGCGAGGGACTGGGGCAGAGGTAGGCACTACCTGGCCAGGGCAATGAACAGACCCTGGGGGAAGGGTGGAGCCATGGGTGGCGCATTCGGGGGGGGCACAGGGGGAAAGTGGGGACAACTCCCTGCCGCTGCACACCCCCCCCATGCCTACCTGGGAGTATGTGCCCCCCAGATTTGTGCACGGGGCAAGGGCAGGCTGCTCACTGCAGGCTCAGGGCCTGGGGCTGCACTGGCCTCTTCCAGGCAGGGGGGCTGGGCTCCAGGCTGGTGGCGGCAGTGCTCGGAGCAGTGGCTATGGGGAATTTGGAGTGTCTAGAGCCCACCTCGTAGCCCGCCCTCTCAGCGCCATCTCCTGCCCCAGGCCGGCACAGCCCCTGGCCCCAAGCCCACAGCAGGCAGCCCATCCTCACCCCACACACAAATCCAGGGAGCACCCCCGCCTCTCCTGGGGGTTCACGCAGTGGCAGGGAGCCCTACTCTCCTCCCCCGTGCCCCACAGACAAGCCACCTATGTCTCTACCCCACTTCCGGCATCCACTCACCCCCCTGGCTGGTCAGTGCCTGACCCTGCCCCAGCCCCTTCCACATCATGGGGGCCTCAATCTGCACCCCCCCTTCCCTTTCCCCTCCACATTCTTACCAGCTGGACACTGCTCTCTAAGGTGCCAGGCTGCGTCCCTTTAAACTGACTATCAGATTGGTATTGACCGATATGGCTGGTTAATAATCTGCCATCGGTATTGGACAAGAAAATCTTTAGCAGTGCACCCCTACTATAGTGTTAATGGTATCTGACAGTAAAAACATCTTGATTACTGTCAATTGTGGGCATGAGATGAAACTTTACTTTTCAATTTTCACTTTCATTTTTGTTATTAATGCCTCCTTATACCACTCTTCAAATAGCAAATATTTGGCCACACACTCCTAGAATAGCGGTATGTAATAAGCGACGAGAGAAAAGAGAAAATATCTTAAAAACTAAATACCTCTCTTTTGTCTCAGGAGAAGTGCAGCAGGATACTTGATGTTATAGAAATAGAGAAAAATGAAAGCTAACCTTTAGAGAACTCTTAGCATTATTAATGGGTTTCTTAGGCCCTTCCCATGTTTTATTTTTTTCCTCTTGTTCACAGTTGCACTAGGAGTATTTATGTAAAAATTTTTATTTTACCCCTGCCCCCAAAAGATACAAGGCTTTGAAAAGGAAATTTGATCTGAGAACAAAGTGGGAAATCTAAGCTTATTAAAATATAAAATAACTACTCTTTTTTGCCTTCAAAAACTGAGGGCTCTCATTTAGGTATACTTTGCATTGACAGTTTCGGTGGTGGCAGCAAAAGTACTGATTTTTAAACAGTTATAGTCTGTCAAAAAATAAGCCAATCAAATCCAAATTTGTGCAGTCTCATCAAGCGGCTCAAGGACAGTTAATGTCCATCGATCGTGTTAATAATACTATTTTGTATGTATGAATCTGTATGCAAGGTATTCCACTGGTAAAATTATAATTTAGACTGAAAAAAAAAATAGCAAAGCTAGCCTCCGGTAAAAATCAACACTAAACTGTTACAATTCTCTTAACCACTGAAATTCCCAGTGCCTTTCATCTTACAAATTATGAACCCAAATACTGACATTTAAACCTGAACTGGCCTCACAAAGGACAGAACCCTCTGCTAGGTCCTACTGTCTTCAGTAGGGCTCGAAAATATCTAATGAGTGCAAGAAACCAGGTACAGGACTAAGATCTTAAAAAATAATTAAATTTAAAGTAGCACCAATACTGAGTCACGTGTAAACTTCAATCCTGATGCACTGCTAAGTAGCATAGGATGTGCATGCATGTGTGTGGGGGGGGGGGGGGGGGCAGAAGAAAAAGAGCACATTGAACTTGCTCCTTGCATCTGTGCAACATGCAATGAAACGGTAGCATTGGTCTGATTCAGGCTGCAAGCACCTAGATGAAAAAATGACATCAAATGTAGCGCAAAGCATAGTGTGCTAGTTTACACAATCCAGTAAGGTGCTTTGCAAGAAAACAGTACCCTGAAGAGCCTGAAGGGAGGACAACACCCAGGATGTGAAATAAGACTATACACTTTTTTAGGGGGAGGATGATCATCAGGCAAGGGATGCATCCGGCCTGATCATAAGAGCTCTCAACAAAGACCCCGGGGCTGAGACCAGTTCTGGTAAAACGCTGTGAAATGCCGTCCACTCTCGGGGGCTGGGCCCACTCTTCCCATGTCCCAGGCATGGGCAGGCGGGGAAGTCTGGTCACCACAGGCACAAGTGAAACCAAGTCACTTTTGAACCCAGGGCCACGTTTCAGTGCCATGAAAGTTGCCAGCGTGCTCTCACGTCCCAGGGCTGGGGGTGGGGGAGGCAGCAACTCAAAGTTTTCACTTTAAAGGAGTTTCACCTCATGGGGGGAAATCAGCGAAGAACAGAGTTTGGCTCCCTCTGGATCAAGCGGCGCTGCCTGCCCGGCGGCAGCGGAGTGTGGAAGAGGCGGTGGCGGAGGAGCCGTCTTCCCTCCCTCCCTCTCATCCGAAGGGCCGGGGGCTGCTGATCGCACGGGTGCGGCGGCCTCCCGAGCCCCAGGAGGGAAAGCCCCGCGCCGGGCAGCGCCGCTTCCTTCCCCGCCAGCCCTTCCTCTTTGCTTAGTCACGGCGGGGGGCCCCCCCCGAGGGGGGGCCCCCACCCCACATTGT
>NW_005841997.1:1105975-1133347 GCF_000455745.1 Alligator sinensis | reverse complement strand
CTCCTGCTGGCCGCCATCTTGGATATGCTGCTGCCGCCCCACAATGCATGGCGCCGCGGGCAGGGCAGGGCGGCTAAAGCGCGCCGCTTCCTGCAGCCCGGCCCGGCCCGGCCCCTTCTCCGCGCCGCGCCGCGCCTCAGCCCTGGGGCAGCAGGGACCGCGAGAAACGCCTCCGCCTCCCTTTCTCCCTGCAGCGGGTCCTTTGTGAGGGAGTCCCCAGCCCTTCCCCCGCCCCGGGCCGTGCCGTGCAGGGAGGCCCCTCGGATGCTCCTGGCGGAGGCGGGGGTGGTGGTGTCTGGCCGGGCCGGGCCGGGCCGCGCGCGCTTCCTTGAGCCGGAGCTAGGGCTGTTCCGCAAGCGGCTGTGGGGTTGGGGTTGGGGTTGTGCTATCGGACTCCCGCCGTGCCGCCACGCGCTGCCCCACGTGTGTGCAGCGCCGTTTCCTCCCTCCTTCCCTCCGCGCCCTTCGGTGGGACCGGTCGTGCAGCCGCCCCGGGCCCGCCGGCTCCGGCGTTTGGCTCGTTTGATCGGGGAAAAACCAGAGAACAAATCTGTGGAAAAAGACTGGGGAAGCCCTCGACAGGGCGGAAATGCAGAACTCGACAACTCTTGCTTCAGACATGATACCGTTGATTAGACCCATTAAAAAACAAAACAAAAAAACAACAGTGTTTTTTTTTTTTGCAAGCTTTCGGGCTCACGTGCCCTTCCTCGGGCTCGGGGAAAAATAAAGGTGGTAGAAATTCCCCATAGGTAGGACGCTGTGACACAACAGAGCCCTATTGGAAACCTCGGGGTGTATCTGGGAAGGGTGTTGCACACCTCGTTGTGTGGCACCTCACGGCACCCTTGCAGCAGCATCTTGGTTGAGCATCGGTGTATTAATTGCTCCTTTTTTATTAGATCTGTTGGTGTGTGTGATCACTTGGCGGGGGGGCGGGGAAAAACCTTTCTACATTTCCTTTCAAAAGCAATCCCGTGGATGTTCATAACAGTTAGGGCAGTGGTCCCCATTCGTGCTGCTGTCTGGCATTCTCCGACCCGTGTATTGACTATTGCTGTTTTAAATGCGACTGTGCTGCTGCTACGTTTTATTTAACGTTCATCATTTTGAGTCCTCCCCAGGTCTCATACTCCTCTTCCTTGCAACATCTGTGGGAAAGGGAAATGTTATGGACTGAATCCAAGCATTTTGTGAGCTGCAGCTATTCCACCTTGGTCCCTGTTCGAAATGCTGCTGTGTAAGGCATGTGGGGACTTCCAGCAGAGGCTGAAGATGAAGACCCATGTGTGTGGGGGGGTGTGGTGCCCCACTGATCTCTGACTCGACCTGCTGGCAAAGCCCATCATCTGGCATGCTTACAGTGCAGGCAGTTCAAATGCCAAGCTACTGCTGGCTTCCTCTTTGCAGCAGGGCATTCCTACATGGCCCAGGAAGAACTACGTCTGTGGAGTAGGAGGTACAGGTGGCACAGTCAGCATTAACTCATGCCACTGTTTGTCATGTGCTTTACAGCCCCTTCCTAGAGCAGCCAGTGTAGCTGTTTCCTAGCTCCACACCCCTCCACCTGTCCCCAACAGCTGTTTCCAGCGGTCTGTCCCCAAAGCTGACATTTTTTTCTGGAAGTGCTAACCAACTCCTTGTGCCCTGCAGCGCCCTCCAGTACTGGGCACGACTTCAGCTCACTGAGACCTGGCAGATTTGACTACAGGAGGAAGAGCTCTTCCTCTTCTCAAACTCAGCAGTTTGAAAGAGTGACATTTCTGATTCTGAGAGATTTTGAAGCGTGTCACTAAAAATACAGCATAACATTGTGTAATCATAAAGAGAGGTTAGAATAAATTAACTGACAATTAATTCCCCAAATAATAATTATTACTTAACAATAAAAATTCTTGCACCATTATGGTGCTTTTAATTCCAAGAACTTTACTCACACTGGTTAATGAATTAAACTGTACAACACCCTGGAGAACTAATTTAATTCTTCCCCACCTCATTAGTTGTTCAGTGAAATAATTAGTTTGCAAGATACTCTGAAGAGGAAAGGTGATATTTAAGTGCTAACTGTGAGAGTTATTCTATTATTAGGTAGGTAAGGAGTGGGATATCCATTCAACTGATTATGAAAGTGAAATATGGAGAAGTTAAGTGAAAGGAACAGGCCAACTTGGAGAAGTTGCTGGTACCTGCAGCTGTGCTGCCCAGCTAAAGCAAGGAATTTCAGCTGTGCCTGGCAAGCACCAGTGGAAGAAAGGTTGTTATTATTCAGGAGTGAAAAGAGAGGAGGCAGACAAGACAAAAACACTGCTCTCTGGTAAGAGTTCCTGATGTGTGACCATGTTGACCTGGAAGCTTGTTCTTATTGTTCAAATGACTGATCACATGCCTATAGTTAAAACGGGTCTATGCATTCTGAACGTTACATTACACTCGGGCACTGTACTGGGTAGGGGAATCATTTCAGAAGGACTGACCTTTTCACCTGTCACTCCCACACAGAGGGACATGTGAAGATTTCAGCGCCTCGTGTGCAGATTCTAGTAACGTGAGCATAACATTTTGAGTGACAGACCATGGTTTGGAGGGAAGTTACGTGCCAGGTGCACAGTTTAGTGCTGAGTGACGTGTTGAGAGGGCTGGGTGCATCTGAGATACAGAAAGTTGTTGCTGAGGGAGATTGGGATCTTTTGCTTTTCGTCTTTGGGCCCTGGCCCTGGCCCTGGTTGTGGGTTCGTGGTTGGTTCCTGTTGTTCTTTGTGGTTCATTGGTTGGATTACTGCTTGCCATTACTGGGGCAGTCTGCTGATCTCCAATCTTCTCGATACTTGTTGGTAATATATTGCCTTGTATGTACTTGAGTCCCCTCCTGTTCTTTGTGTTGGTGTGTTGTGTGTGATCAGTGTATATAGTTATTGTCTTATTAATTAACCGTTATATTCGTTTCACTTTAATTTTGGCATCCCTGTGTGTCAATTCCTATGGCCAGGCCAAGCCGCCTAACTCAGTGAAGGCTGAGTCAGCTTGGGCCACTCTTGTCCCCTTCCGTCTACCAAAGTTTATTGAACTGGAGCCGCATTTCAGTAGTCTCATAATTTTCCTTGGCTTCAACTAAAGTGGGGATATTGGAGGTGAAGGTAATTCTAATCCATGATATTTATGGTTTGTAAGAGAAAGTCAGACGTTCCAATGAAAATTGCTAACAAATAACTGGCGCGTCCTTTGAGAAAATAAAACTCCCGCCCACCCTACGGTCAACAACTGTCCAACCGTTTCTTAAACAATCATTGTCCAATGTAGCTGGCTTCACAAATTGCTTCCTACTACCTAAATAATTTTTCCTATCACGGTGATAGAGAAGCTTGGGAAGAACTGTGTACATCCCATCTCCTGGCTCCTAGCATCCTCATCCTGGTTTCAGGTCAGATTGAACACAAAACTGATACAGTGGTGATCATGCCGATGAATCATCTCTTATTCCTGGACAGGGGCCATATAATAATATTCAAGCTTTTAAGTCTCTCTGTGACTGGTTAATATTATTCATGTACTGTTTTATAGAAGTGGCAAAAGTTTCCTTTGAGATGGAACTCGGAGTCAGTTACTCCTCTCCCTCCACAGCTTGCCTCTCTACTTCCCCTGTTGTAATGGGACCAGTGCTTTCAACTGTGCTGAACTTTGCAAAAGGTTCTACATGTGGGTAATCTGGACTGTGCTTTTTTGATCTCCAGGCTTAATTACAGCAAAATATGATACTAGAAAGAAAACTTTTTACTTAAAAAACACCTCCAAGAAATTTAATATGCATCAGGTATTGACTCAGAAATAGAGTGTCCAGAACACAGGTTTCAGTCCTTACCCTCCAAATTCTTCAATGGACTGGCACAGTGGACTGGAACAGCTGCCTCACTCTGGGCAATAATGATCCCTAATGGCAGTTGTGTTGCTCCTGGGAATATAACTCTCAACCTCAAAAAAGAGGTGCACGAGGAAACTCAGCTTTCGTTCAACTGACCCTGAACAGCAAATCAATCCTGGAAGACGCTAGACAAATCTTCATGCTGTCAAACAGAAAGGAAAAGCCCATTTCTTTGGCCAAGCCTGGTTGCAGTGAAAAACAGTACAAACACCTGTGCAGATCAGAGGGGAAAAGGTAAGAGAAAGACAGATACCTTGTATTGTGCTTTCTTTGTAGAATTTTAAGGAATTCAGATATCAAAGTGATGAAGGTAATATAAATGCACAGATAGAAACTTGGTTATAGACTCTATCTCTAATCCTATCAAGTTAAGCTTGCATCTGAGTACTGCTTGTACTAGAACAAATTATATATAAAAAATTATTTACATCCCATATCACTTGCATGGTTTTCAATTGCAACTATGAATAGAGTAAAATATGTAAAATAGCAAAGTAGTACTTTGTTTAATTTTTTAATATATAACTTTTAATCTACATCCCCATAATTTGCTTATAAATGCTGTTTTATATCTAGGTTTTCTTGTCTTTGGAGTTGTTTTAAACAATGAGTTCTCTGCTGAGGGTAGTTATTGTAACCTTTATTCTATCTTATTTAAGTATATCATACAGATTTATAAACATGTTTTTTTCTCCTTTTTTCCTCCCTTGCGAGCAGAATGTGCAAACAGGCATGCTCTTGGCCCGGTGCGTGAGTTAGCATGGGAGTTCGTGCAGGAAGGTGGGCAGGAGGGGCACGAGGCCCTAGGTGGCAAGCCTCAAGGGAACAGTTGGCACAGTAGTAGCCAAATTACTACCCCACCCCGGTACTTCCGAGGCCTCCACCCAGACGGAAGCCATGGTTCTGGCCTCCATTCAGATGAAGCCCTGGCTCTCAGCTGTGGGGGCTGCCTGGCACAACTCCAGGCACATGGGATCAAGAGCATTGCAACCTTCCTTTGTAAGGTTTGCTCCGTTTTGCAGTCTCTGGAATGCCAGACAGTGGAGCTCCAGACCATTGTGCAGAGGCTGCGTGCCATCTGGAATGGCAAGTAGGAGATTGACTCCTACTGCCAGGCCCTTCACCCCAAGAAAGAAGAGGGAAGAGCTAGATCGCCTGCCAGGACAAGGGAAGCTAAGCTGCACTCCCATATTGTCCAGCTGGGGGGTTGGGCATAGGCTGTCTCTGGCCCCAAGGATCACTGCACCAGGGTCACCACCCTCCTGGATCTCTGCAACCGGTATGAACCCCTTGCAGCACCAGTAGAGCCTGCAGAGCTGCCAGCTCCTGCAAGTGAGGAAGAAACACGACCAGCTACCATCCCTAAGATGAAATTCAGAGTGGTTGTTGTGGGAGACTCCCTCCTGAGGGGGCCAGAGGGAGCAATCTGTCACCTTGACCCCTTAGCACAGGAGGTCTGCTGCCTCCCGACAGCCCATATCCAGGATGTGGCTGAGAGGATCCCAAAACTTATCTGGCCCTCTGACCACTACCCCATGCTCCTTATCCATGTGGGTACAAATGACATGGCTTGGAGCAATCCCAGCTGGGTCATGAATGGTTACAGGGCTCTAGGAGCAGAGCTCAGGGAGTTCAGGGCACAGGTGGATTTTTCCTCAATCCTTCTGGTTATGGGTCACGGGCTGAGGAGGGAGAGACGAATTGAGGTAGTAAACAAAAGACTGTGGTGCTGGTGCCATTGTGAAGGCTTCAGCTTCTATGACCACAGTCCGTAGTTTGGAGAGACAGGCAGTGGCCTGTTGGGAAGAGATGGCCTCCACCTCACTCCACTGGGGAGGAAGTTCTTCTCAGCCAGAATGGCTGACTTGCTCGACCGGGCTTTAAACTAAGCTGTCTGGTCAATGGGCAGATAACCACCAGAGCAAGCTCACCAAGCATCAACCACAACATCAGGTTAGGATGTTCAAGGGAACCCACTCCTACCCCAGCCCAGGAACAGAGCTTCTCCATGAGTGCAAGGAAGCCTAGGGCCTCCAATGGCATACTTACTTGCCTGTACACTAATGCTAGGCTTTTGGGGAATAAACAGGAGGAACTGGTCCTTCTGCTAAACAAAAAAGACTATGATCTCATAGGGATAATGGAGACCTGGTGGGACTCCTCCTATGACTGGACTATGGTTATAAATGGCTGTACCCCGTATAGAAGAGATCATGCTGATAAAAGGGGCAGGGATGTAGTTTGCTATGGGAAGGAGAGCTACACGTCCCTACAAGCTGAGATTGGCATCCAAGGAGAACAACTGGAGACCCTTTGGGTTAGAATATGAGGGGAATGTGGCAAAGGGGATACAACGGTAGGAGTCTACTACAGACATCCAAATCAGGAACAAGAGCTTGACCAAGAATTCGGCAGGGAACTGGCTGAAACTGCATGCTCTCGGTGCATGGTTGTCATGGGAGACTTCAACTACCCAGACATCTCATGAGAAGAGCACTCAGCCAAATCCAGTGATGATGTATAAGAGGTGCACGGGGGTGCACATGCACCCCCTGAGAGTGCTGGTGCATCCCCTGACAGGCTGAACTCTCTGCTTAGGTGATGGGCAGGGGGGGCAGGCGGGAGTGCCAGTGCCTCCCCTGTGAGCGCCAGCCGGGGAGTGGGAGTGCCGGATGAAGTACCACGGCTACTTCTGGGAGCGCCGCAATTGGCTGCAGGGCCCCCCGGCCATTGACTGGTTGCTGGAGGGGCACGTGCCCCTCCGACTAAGGTGGCACTAGTCAAATCCAATCAGTCTCAAAGCTTCCTCACATGCGTGGATGAGCTGTACCTCTCTCAAGAAGTTTATGGGCAGACAAGTGGTAAGGCACTGTTGGACCTGGTACTGGCCAAAGGGGATGTTCTAATCAGTGACCTAAGAACTGAAGGGAAGCTGGATGACAGTGACCATCAGCTGATCACTTTCACTATCCATCGCAAAGCTGGCAAGTCAGCCAGCAATGTGTAGCAGTCCTCAACTTTAGGAAAGCTGACTTTCATAAGCTCAGAGGCTTGTTCTTGAGGCACTGTGAGGCCATCATTTGACAGGGAGGGGAGTTAATGATGAGCGCTTACTCCTTAAGGAAGTGATCCTAGAAGCACAAGGGAAGTCCACCCCAACCCATAGGAAAGGTGGTAAAAGGGCTCAACAACCCCCTTGGCTCAACAGGGAACTCATGGACCTCCTACATCTAAAAAGAGAGGCTTATAAAGGATGGAAGACAGGAGGAGTATTCTGCACTGGTCCGGAGCTGTAAAGAGCAAACTAGGAAAGCCAAGGCCAGAACTGAACTCCAATGGCTACACGAATCAAGGACAATAAAATGTCCTTCCTCAGATATGTGGGGAGTTGAAAGAAAAACAAGGGCAACACTATTATGTTGAGTGTGCACCTCTTATGAAAACCAAGGGCAACACTGTTATGTTATGGTTTAACCCTGTTAAACCAGTTGAGGTAGCTGACTACCGACACCCAGGAAAAAGCCAATCTGCTTAACGACTACTTTGCATCATTTTTTTTACCAGCCCATAGGGGCCACCCTGCCTAACCTAATGCTGGATTACCAGGGTGAGGGTGAATATATGCCTACCATTTGCATGGATCTTGTGAAGGAGCATCTTGAGAGAATGGACCCCCACAAATCAGCTGGTCCAGATAGATTGCACCCAAGCATGCTAAAGGAACTGGCAGACATCATAGCACAGCCACTAGTAAGGATATTCGAGAACTCGTTGTGCTTGGGCAAAGTACCTGAAGATTGGAAGACGGCCAGTGTGGTGCCTATCTTCAAGAAGGGGAGGAAAGAAGACCCAGGGAACTACGGGCCAATCAGTCTGACCTCAATCCCTGGGAAGGTCTTGGAAAAAATTATTAAAGAAACCATTCTTGACAGGCTAATAGAAGGAAACATTCTGAGGGATAGCCAACATGGGTTTGTTGTGGGTAGGTCTTGCCTGACCAATCTAATTTCCTTCTGTGACCAGGTGATGTATCTCCTGGACAAAAGGGAAGAGGTTGATATCATATATTTGGACTTTAAAAAAAACTTTTGACTTGGTGTCCCATGATGTCCTCATGGAAAAATTGGGCAACTGCCATCTCAACTATTCCACAGTCCGATGGCTGGGGAACTGGCTCCGAGGTTGGATCCAGAAAGTGGTAGTTGACAGAACTGAAACAACATGGCACTCAGTTACCAGTGGTGTCCCCCAAGGCTCCGTTCTCAGACCTGTACTTTTTATAAAAATACATTCAACGATCTGGACACTCATGTCAGAAGTGGACTGGCTAAGTTTGATGACACCAAACTTTAGGGAGGAGTATCCACAGTTGAGGATAGGCTGGTGATCCAGGCCAACCTTGATAGGCTTGCAAGGTGGGCAGATGAAAATCTGATGGCATTCAACATGGAGAAATGCAAGGTGCTCCACCTAGGGGAGGAACCCGCATCACACTTATAGGCTCGGCAGTACTATGCTTGCTAGCATCACGACCGAAAGAGACTTGGGGGTCATGATAGACCACAAGATGAACATGAGCCACCAATGAGATAGCGTAGCTGGCAAAGCGAACAAAACTCTGTCTTGCATCTACTGATGCATCTCAAGCAAGACCCAGGATGTCATCTTCCCATTGTACTTAGCCTTGGTGAGGCTGCAGCTGGAGTACTGCGTCCAATTCTGGGCTCCCCAATTCAGGAAGGATGTAGAGAAGCTTGAAAGAGTCCAGAGGAGATCCATGCACATGATCAGAGAGCAAGAGAACAAGCCTTATGAAGAGAGGCTGTGACCTTTGAGACTCTTCAGCTTGGAGAAGTGAAGGCCCAGGGGTGACTTGGTGGCAGCCTATAAGTACATAAAGGGTGTGCATCAGGATCTGGGGGAACGCCTGTTCACCAGAGCACCCCAAAGAGACAGGCACAAGGTCCAACAGTTACAAACTCCTGCAAGACTGTTTTTAGGTTGGACATAAGGAAAAAGTTCTTTACTGTCTGAGCCTCCAAGGCTCCCCCCAAAGGTGGAAGACTCCCTTCAGAGGTGGTGCAAGCACCTACTCTGGAAACTTTCAAGAAATATTTGAACGCTTATCTTACTGGGATCCTTTGACCTTAGCTGACTTCCTGCCCCTTGGAAGGGGGCTGGACCCAATGATCTTATGAGGTCCCTTCCAGCCCTAATGTCTATGAAATCAGTACCGATATAAAGAAAATTGACAGTATCGGTAATCAACTTTTTTGGCTGATGTGGCTGATTTAGCTGATAAATGCCCCGTGCATGCACGGGGCCCAGCAAAGCACATAGGCAGCCAGGAGCGCAACCTGGCAGCAGGAAGGGCAGCCATGTCCGGCTGGTAAGTCTCTTGTGAGGGAAGTGGCGTGGGGTGGAGGGGCAGATCCAAAACCCAGCGGTGAGGGAGGGAGTGGAGCAGGGGCAGGGGAAGGCACTGCACAGCCGGGGTGGAGCTCAGGACAGAACCATGAGTGGCTTGTCCAGAGGGCAGGGGTGGGGGGGGAGGGGGAACTCCCACTGGTGCACACACCCTGGGCGGGCATGAGGGGTGTGTGCCTCCAGATCTGCACATGGGACGAGGGCGGGGTGCCCCCGCGAGCTTGGGCCAGGGGCAGTGCCAGGCTCTTCCCAGCGGAGGGGTTGGGCCGGTGCTGCATTCAGAGTGGGTGGCAGTGGCACTGGGAGGGGGCTACAGCAAATTTGGGGGGGCTGTAGCCCCCTCCCAGCACCACTGTCACCTGCCCCCAGTGTAGCCCAGCCCAGGCCCTTGCCGGGAAGAAATTGGTGCTGCCTTGGCCACAGCCTGCAGCGGCAGCCCGCAATCATCCTTCATGCAGATCCGGGAGCACACACTCCCTCATACCTCCTGGGGTGCGTGCAGTGGTGGGAGCTGCCACCCCCTCCCTGTGCCACCCGGATGAGCCACTCGTGGCTCTGTCCCATGCTCTGCCCCATCTGTGCAGCCCCAGCCCCACTCCCTAGCTCACTGCGGCACCTTGATCTGCCCCACCATGTTGTTGATAAATGCCCCGTGCACGCGCGCAGCCCCAGCAGATTATTAAGGCTCATATATGTGAAAGCCCAGCAGGAAAAATTATGCTGAGGGGAAACCAGCATGGGTTTGTAGCAGGTAGATCGTGCCTGATTATCTAGTCTTTTTATGGCCAGATTACAAAACACCTGGATGCAGGAGAAGGGGTAGATATTGTTTACTTAGACTTCAGGAAGGCCTTCGATACGGTATCCCACCCCATACTGGTGAACAAATTAAGAGGCTTTGACTTGGAGGATTACACAGTCCGGTGGGTGGCAAATTGGCTAGAGGGTCGTACCCAGAGAGTGGTGGTGGATGGGTCGGTATCGACTTGGAAGGGTGTGGGCAGTGGGGTCCCACAGGGCTCGGTCCTTGGACCGATACTCTTCAATGTCTTCATCAGCGACTTGGATGAGGGAGTGAAGTGTACTCTGTCCAGGTTTGCAGATGATACAAAACTGTGGGGAGAAGTGGTCACACCGGAGGGCAAGGAACAACTACAGGCAGACTTGGACAGGTTGGACAAATGGGCAGAAAACAGTAGAATGCAATTTAACAAGGAGAAATGCAGAGTGCTGCACCTAGGGAAGAAAAATGTCCAGCACACCTACTGCCTAGGAAATTACTTACTCGGTAGCACGGAAGCAGAAAGGGATCTCGGAGTCCTAGTGGACTCCAAGATGAACACGAGTCGTCAGCGTGACGAAGTCATCAGAAAAGCTAACTGCACCTTATCGTGTATCAGCAGATGCATGACAAACAAAACCAAGGAGGTGATACTTCTCCTCTATCGGGCACTGGTCAGACCGCAGTTGGAGTAGTGCGTGCAGTTTTGGGTCCCACACTTCAAGAGGGATGTGGATAACCTGGAGAGGGTCCAGAGAAGGGCCACTCGTATGGTTAAGGGCTTGCAGGCCAAGTCCTACAAGGAGAGACTAGGGTACCTGGACCTCTTCAGCCTCTGCAAGAAAAGGTTGAGAGGCGACCTTGTGGCTGCCTATAAGTTCATCACGAGGGCACAGAAGGGAATTGGTGAGGCTCTACTCACCAAAGCGCCCCTGGGGGTCACAAGAAATAATGGCCATAAGCTAGCAGAGAGCAGATTTAGACTGGACATTAGGAAGAACTTCTTCACAGTTAGAGTGGCCAAAATCTGGAATCGGCTCCCAAGGGAGGCGGTGCTCTCCCCTACCCTGGGAGTCTTCAGGAGGAGGTTAGATAGGCATCTGAGATGAACCCAGCACCCTTTTCTGCCTATGCAGGGGGTCAGACTCAATGATCTATTGAGGTCCCTTCCGACCCTAACATCTATGAATCTATGTCCCTTCTCCCCCCTTGCTTTTTCCCCCACAACAGACTTACCAGCCGGACGCTGCTCTCCAAGCTGCCCGGTTGTATATCAGCAGCCAGATTGGTATCGGCTGATACGGCTCATTAAAAATCAGCCTTCGGTGTCAGCCCAAGAAATCTCTATTGGTGCACCCCGTTTTGTGTGTGTAACAGTCATAGGATCTGGTATGAGCAGCTAGAGTTTCTCAAACTTGATAATGTCGCTGATAAATGCCCCATGCATGCGCGCGGCCCCAGCAGAGCATGCAGGCAGCCAGGAGCGCAGTCTGGCAGCAGAGCAGTCAGGTCCAGCTGGTAAGTCTCTTGTGAGGGAAGTGGTATGGTGGGGCACAGATCAAAGGCCCAGTGGTGAGAGATTGGAGATATATTACCTTCTAATAGAGAGACTGACCCATGGATCACTTTTCTTTCCATTCAGAATGCTGTGGATTGCCTCCCGTTACATCTGTGATTACATAACACCCAATTTCCAGATGCAGTAATTGCATACATGGAAGGTAAGATTAGTGTGTGTGTGTGTGTGTGTGTGTGTGTGTGTGTGTATATAATCTAATGTACTTTAGCAACAGGAAACGGTGAAGAGCCTGAACCATGGGGCTAAGCAGCTCTAATAGTGTGACATTTCTTATAATTGCATCTTAAAATGGATAATTTTATGGTTAGTTTTATTCTCTATACTTTGTACATATTGTTTAGTTTTTATTTCTTTCTGATGCAAATTTGGTTACACTGTAATGGGTTCTAAAACATGAATGCTGTATACAGAAAAAGGTGCATACATAAATTAACGAACTGAATTAGAATCTCGTTCTCAAGATGAGGCCCAATTTGTGCATATTCTAAATGCACTGTAGTATCTGTGGTGTATTGGTTTGTGATCATGTATACCACTGCCCTCTACTGGAAGATATATTTTATTTTTCCAAAACACTATTTATACAAAATAACGGAGCATATTCTAACATCAGCAGCATATTCTAAATCTGAACTTTGTCTGGGATAAAATGATAAAACAATAAAAAATATAATATGCTGCTATAATAAAATGAGGTGAATATAATGTATAATTATGAAGTCAACCAATGAGAAATATAGTAATCATAAATTGCGGCAAACTCAACAGATCTCTGAGGTACATTTTTCCCCTTTATCAGTCAATCCAAAAGAATTTTTGCTTTGACTAATATTAACCTGTTTAGGTTCTTCTACTCTGTGTTCTTTCACTTGTTAAGATGGCATGAGAGTTGGCATCCATTTGGTCCCATCTACACTTGTCTTTTAAGTTAGGAAATTGCATTGAAATATTTTAATATGGTTTAGCTGCTAGCATGGAAAGGGATAAACTGTGCTAAAACTGTCTCTGAAAATATGATATAACAAACAACAGACTGTCTTAGGTCTTAAGATCCACATTCTCTCTTGTTCTTAGGTTGCTTTGTACAGCAGACTGTAGCAGCATGTCCACACAAGTAGGAACATGCATTCCTGGGGACAAATAGCAGTGGCACATAGTTGTGCTTCTGCTAGTTGTTCTCTGGGGAATGCCTCTGCATATGCACCCTGGAGTGTGGCAAGTTCCCCCTGCTGGGGTAGGTAAGACTGGGGGCCAGCACTTTGGCTGGCCCCAGAAGTCTTACCTGGGCTCCTGGGGGCCTCTTGGGGCTCCAGCAGCGGCAATCTGGATGTGCTGCAGAAGCCAGAGCATGGCTCTGACTGTCCAGGTTCCGTTTTCAGGTGGTGCACGCTGCTGCCATGTGCACCACCTCAGTTTTTTCTTGTGCAGGTTTTTTTGCCACTAGGATCTCCCAGTGTCAAAAACCCACCACAGTACAAATTAGCAGTGCAGCAAACACCTGCATATGCAGCACATGTGGTTTGTGGCACTGCAGAGGAGTCTGTGGTGCCACAAACCACGTGTGTGCACTTGTCTGGATGCGCCCTAGAAGGATCATCTCAGTGCAAGTCTATGTTCTAGTGGTGTCATAGGCGGTGACTCTGTGGGTGCTCTGGGGTTCAAGCACCCACCAAAAAAAATAAAAGAGCAGTTGCTCAGCACCCATGGAGCAGCTTGCAGATGTTAAATAAAACAAAAAACAAACTGCACTTTACCAGAAGAAGTCGTGCATGACTTTACAGATGCTGCAGAGCCAGGTTAAAGATTGGGCACTTCAGCAGGGCTTTGGCACTTTTAGCTAAAGCTGATTCAATCAGCTATTAGGTAAAAGTGCCAAAAAGCCGCACTAAGGCACCCAGTCTTTACAAATGCTGCAGAGCCAGGTAGAAGTAATACGCTGCCTCTTCTGGGTATGTGTGGGGCTCAGCATGGGAACTGTAGAGTTAAAAATAAAGCACCACCCTCAAAACAAACAAACAAAAAGAAATAAAAGGTGCCTCTGAGTGGTGTAGAACTGGCTGAAGCAGTAGTTTATCCCCCCTGCAGCTGGGTTCTTTGCAATACCTGCTGGAGTAACCCCTGTCAATTTATGACAAGGGACTGGGCTGAACTTATGACATCCCAAGAATGAGCAAGTAGAAAGGTGGCTTCATGCTGTCTTAGTATGTTTCCTTCCTGAACTGTCTGGTGCATTCCTCCTGTGTAGCCGCTGATCCAAGCCGTAAATTCTGTATTTAAAAGTGTCTCGCTTCCATCCAGAGGAGCTAAGACAGACGATATTTAAACTGAGTTGGCCTGAGCCAGTCTGACTTGTTCAAGCATCATGATTCCTCACTCAGGTGGAGCCTAAAATGTGGCTGTAGTCAATGGATCTCTACAACTTTGTGTGTTGGTGGGAGTGGTACAAGTAATGCATTTTATTTTGTCCCTGCACTTGCTTTTTTTGCTTTAAAATTTTATCTGCTTCAGGAAATCGACATATCACTAATGAGACTCTGATCTGGCAAAACCTTATTCATGTCTAAATTTTATAATTGGAGTACAGGCAACCCTCGCCTAGTGCTCTTAATTGGTTCCTGATAAATTGAGCATTAAGTGAAATAACGTTAAGTGAAACCAATGTTCCCATAAGAATTAATGTAAATAAATGCAATTTGCTAATGAGGCTCCTCACTAGTACTAGTCTACAGACTCATCCTGGCATTCACCTGCTTCAGTTCACTTCTGGACATCCAATTTAAGGTCCAGCATTAAGCTTTTGTGCTGTTTTTTCTCAGCACTTGCAGTTACAGAGTTGGTTGCACATTTTTTACTCATTTCAAGGGTAAAAATGAATTGCTAAACACAGAGCACAAAAAAGTTTTTGATGAACCAGGATGGCAACACAAACAAACTGGCACTAAATTGCACAATGAGCCTACGTGCTGCCCATGCGCTGTGGCAGGTATATGCTCTCTGCTGCCAGCTGTATGATGCATGTGAACGTTATAATGAAACTTGCTGAATGCTAAGTGGAATCGGGTACCAATGTAAAACAAGCATTATAGTGAAATAGCGCTAAGTGGAACAGTGTTAAGCGGGGGTTGCCTGTATTCGCATTGAGCACAATGAACCAGTGTTGATGAAGCTCAGTTGTCTTTCCTGCTTGGTGCAGGGGGCTGGACTCGATGATCTTCCAAGGTCCTTTACAGCTTTATAATCTTTCTTCCAGCTTTACAATGAATTTCACAAAAACTAAGACTGCAGACCAAGTGCCTTTTCTACACGAGCCCTTAAACCATTTTCAGAAGGCCCTGTTGATAAAAGCTGTTGCCAGCAGTAATCATTTTTTTTACTGCAAATAGGGTTGTTGTAGTTGCTGCTACTATACTACCTTATCTTAAGCAAGGATGGTGTATGTGAATTACTAGGACCAGTGATTCTCAAGCTTTCTAGACTCAAGGGGCCCCTTAGAAAATGCCAATTCTTTAGTTTTCACACTTTTTTTTTTAGTACAATAAAATTGTGGCCGGGTTGGTTGGTCAACGAATGACTTCCCTTTGGGGCTCTCCTTCCATGCCTGCTGTGATGTAAAGATAATATTAGTTATTTCTCCAATGAGAAATGATGTCAGTAGCCACCTGATTATGAAAATAAAAGTGAATTCGTTTTATTTAGTGCTCCCCATGAAATCTAGCAAACTGCCGGCTTGTACCTAAACCGATCCTTCACCTGCCCCACCCTGCGGCAAGTCAGCTAAGGGCTCGTTGTCTGACTTTGTTTCCCCCTCTTTCTTCCACTCGTCCATGTCCCTCTCTCCAGGGTCGATCCTGGGTCCCAAGGCAACAAAGATAAGGGTCCCACATCTCTCACCGCTCTGTATGTGGTCCCGTCGCAGTTATACCGTCATCCTGTTAGTCCATCCTTGGGTTTGAGGTGCTCCTTTGGCTCCGAGGAGCTCCTTTCTCTTCTCTGCATGATCTCCAATCCTCTCGTCTCCTGTAGTGACTCCGGGGGTACTGACCGGCCCTCTGCTGCATTCTTTTATTGCTGCCAAACACTGCTTAAGTGCTGGTGTGTGAGTCTTCCCAACCCTGTTAAATAAGTAATTACCCTTGCCCTGTCTATGACCAGGCTCCTGGCCCCCTGGCTCTCTCCAGGTCGGTAACTTTCTGTCCTTTCAGGAACAGGGCATCCCTTGCCTTTAACAAAAATAATAGAGCAATTCCTTTGTGGCAAAGAACTCAGAAACATAACAACAGGTGAGAATGTTTGTGACACTATGGATTCCTGTTTGAAATCTCTGGGTTGATCTTGTGAATCAAGTTTGCACACCTAACACCCCCAACAGCATGGGGCACTCTGGGGTACCCTTGAAAGGATCTAGAGGCACCCTAAGGTGCCACAGCACCAGTTGGGAATCACTAGCCTGGGAAGCAGTGTATCCTGCCTTCTAAGGGGGAAGCAGGGAATGGAGGGCTCCTAACCAGCCATTTTCAAATTGTGCTATTCTAGCCACTGGTGCTACACGGAGCTTTTGCAGGCTAGTAAAATCATCCACCTGCCTGGCCAAGCTTAGAGGCACTTCAGGGCAAAAGTCAGGAGTAGTTCCTCACTGTTCCCTGTCCAGGGCATGAAGGTGGCACATGCAATGAATAAAGACACCCAACCCACAACTGTTTCCCCAATATTTACCAAGGGGGCTTTAAGCACTGTAGAGGCTAGCAAACAAGGTTGTTTGGGTAGATGTAGTATCTTTTATCAGACCAACTAAATACTTGGAAATATTTTTTTTTGCAAGCTTTTGGGCACAAACCCCCTTTTTGAGGCATAGAGAGCATTTGCTGGTGTCATGTGGGCTCTCCTGGGTAGAACAGAAGCCAATATGCAACATGCAGGTCTGTGTAACCTGTCTACATTTTACCAGTTACATTGTTACCAGTTCAGCATTCCCCTTCCCCCACCTGCCTGTCTCACACCTAGTGTCCCCCATCCCCTCTGGTCTTCACTGCCACTCATTTGCATTTGCACAGACCTGCATGTTGCCTTTTGGCTTCTACCCAGGACACACAACATCAGCACTCTCCCTATGCCTCAAGAAGGGGGTTTGTGCTCAAAAGCTTGCAAAGAACTATTAGACCAACTGAATAGTTGGAAAAATAAAAGATATCACAGCTACCCAAAGAACCTGGTCTGCTGTCCTCTCTGCAGTGCTCGCTTGGCAAATGTTGGGAAAACAGTTTTGGGTTGGGCAGGCAGTGAATAAAAACCCCCATGTCCTTAGACCAACAGGCTACAACCAGCAACCCTAAAGCAGAGAGGCTGATTGAGGCAGGCGGGAGTGGGCTGACAGGCTGCCCTGAGCCTGGGCTGCTGAAGCGCTCGTGGTCCTAGCACGTGGCGGCAGTCTCAGTGGCTCTGTCTAGCAGGGCTGCTGTGCCTGTGACAGGCTGGCAGGCAGCAGCAGTGTCTCATTCTGCTTGTGTGAAGCTGGGGAGAAGCCCTGCCCCTGCGCACGACACCCATTGCCTCAGGCAGGCTAGGCTGCGAGGGAAGAGGGAGAGGCGGGGCATTGGGCTTCCTGCACATGGGCCAAGGTGGGAAGGTGCCAGTCAGCGCCTGGTGGCAACAGCTCGTGGGTGGCAGTTAACGACTGTTCCCCACTGCACCTCCTGCCCAGCCGCCTCGCTCTCTGCCATGCCGTGGGATAGCTTGGGCGGGGGCTGCTCTCGGGAGGGAGCCGTGTGACTCCTCGCAAACACCTCACGCCAGCCGCAGTGCCGGACAAGCCGAAGCATGATCTGCAGGCGTTGCAGGCTGAGCTGGAGGGCAAGCAGCTGCGCTTGCAAGAGCTGCAGGAGGTGGGGGAGCACGCGTGGCAGCTCTTGGCTGACCAGCTCCACTCCAAGTGGGAGCAGCAGCATGCCCGGGAGCTGCATGAGCAGTGGTAGCACAAGACTGAGATCCAGCAGCTGCTGCGCTGGAAGGAGGCAGAGCTGCACGAGGAACAGAAGCTGCTGCAGGGCGAGCACAATGCTGCCATGCTGCAGGCCCGCAACCTGCAGCATCAGCTGGCCACAAAGCTGGTGGGCTAGGCCCATGGTGGGACCCGGGGTGAGGGCCGTGACTGCCTGCAGGAGGTGCTGGGCCAGCTGCGCTGGGAGATGGATGGCGAGCAGGCTGCCCACATCCACCACCTCCGTGCTGAGCTGGAGCTGGAGTGTGCAGCCTCCTCCTCAAGTACATCCTGGAACACTTCGAGGCCAAGCAGCCATCCGCCAGGCCTGCCTGCCCCAGGCCGCTCACTGCCTGCTGGGCAGGAGGCACCAGGGCGGCCCTAACCCTTGGTCCCTGGAGAGACTCATGGCAGCCTGCTCCCCTGCAGGTGAGGCCCATTGGGCCTGCTCCCTGGATAACAGTCTGTCCCAGCTGGAGTCAGCCCACCCTGTCCTACTGGAGGGCACAGAGCAGCTGGCTGCCCAAGAGGAAGATGCCCACCACCAGGAGGAAATGGCCATGAGGAAGCTACCCCTGGAGCCCAGCAGTGACGACCTGGCTCTGGAGTGGTCGGACTCTGCCTGAAGGAAAGGTGGCTACCTGGGGGTCTGGAGGACAAGAGGGTGTCCAGGCAGTGGGGCAGCAGCAGGACTGGCTCTCTGGCAGTGGTTACGAACACCCGGTGAAGCAAAATGCAGACCTGCTGAGTGCCCTGGAGGATCTGGAGCAGAGATACAGTGCCCTAAAGAAGGAGAAATGCCTTCTGAGGAGAAGCAGCATTCCTGAAATGCAGGAGAAGGTGAAGTGGCTCAAGAGGAAGAATGCTGAGCTGGCCATCATTGTCAAGAGATTGGAGGAAAAAGCCAGGAAACTCCAAGAGTCCAACCTCCAAGTAGTTGGTGCCCCAGTATTACTACCCATCAGTGACTCGGATGTGGAACTGTGCAAGAAAGCATTTGCTCAGCAGAGAGTCAAAGATCTGAGTGAACAAGCTTAGTACCCTTCTGGCCAAGGATAAGCAGATAGAAGTCCTGCACAAGGAATGTTGGGAACTGGCTACAGGCAAGGATGGCTCATGCAACCTCAATTTCAGTGACTTGAATTACTTGTTGTGAGAGACTCAAAAAGAAGTGTTATGGTGTTGGACATAAAACCATCACGTGGGTTTAGCAAACCAGGGTTTATTGCATAGTAATGGGCAACTGAGTCAGACTATTTACCAGTACACCACTCACTCATATCATACACTTGTCATGCACACCATTTACACTAAGTCACCTATCCATGGCTCTTGGAGTCACGCTGCGATGGTCAGTCACAGGTTTCTTCAAGGTGATGTCCAGTTGAGAGGGGGCGCCGGCTCTCTCTCTCTTGACATGCGGGTACGTTGGTGTTGGTGGTCATGGCACTCATTAGGCTGGTTTTTCACTGCCTTTTTATCTCTTTTTGAGCAGACTTCGACCAAAGCCTGGAAACTTCTGGAGGCTTCTTTACCAATCACCATTCACCCTTTTCACATCTGTTTATTTTGAATTCTGTTACCAGTTATGTGTTGTCTGTTTGTGCCCAATTTGTCCATGTGTTCCAGTCTGTTTTTCAGTCCCAGTTTATACCATCTCTACATTCCTAAGACCCCTGTATCTTATCTTGTTACTGTAGCTGGTTCGTACCAGCCTTCCTTCAACCATTGCTCTCACATCATTCACAGCACACAAACTTGCACAGACTCACTTGCTGCTTTTAAAGTGGTTGACACAGTTAAGATGGCTACTTAGCATAGGCGAGTGGCTTGCTTAGCATAAGCATTTATAAGCAAAAACATAAGCAAAGTCCTAGCATAAGCAAAATCATAATATAAGTATAACATATTTTAAACAATAATAGCATATTCCAAAATATTTTCCAACAACGGTTACAGGAACAGCTAATGTTGAGGAACCTGAAAGAGTCTCTGCAGTGCTCCCAACTTGGTTCAGCTAGTTCTTCAACTACTGCCATGTGTCCAATTCAGGAAACACCTGGACCAAACATGGATTCAAGTTTAGATGGCTCATATTTTCTAAAGGAGACACCAACAGGATCAGTTGCTTTGGCAAAGGGCACAGAGACAGTAGCATTACCATTGGGAAATATGTCCGAGAAACATGAAACACGCCTTTAAAGACCGGCCCATACAGCAAGCAGCAGATAGAGTATTTGGAACTAGAGCTGGGTAAAAAATACCAGTAATGTGAAAATCTTGAGCAAGAAATAGAGAAGAAACAGAAAAAATGTGATGAGTTGGAAAAGCAGTTAAAGGAGGTGTTGAATGAGAACGTCAGAATGGCAGAAGAAAACTCTCAACTTGGCAGAAGAACTGAGTGGATGGAAAAAGCTGAATCTGAAAATGCTGACCTGAAGGGGAAACTAATGGAAATCACAGAGGAGGGGAATTCAGCAATCCAGTTGACTGAAGGACTTCAAACCAAGCTGGAGGATATATAACATATATTGAAGAGCATAAGAGAAATGGCCAAAAGAAAGCAACAGCGGGAGATTGAACATGAGGACATCCTGTTAGCATTTTAGAAGAAAGAAAAGGAAGTCAGACATTTGCAGCAGGTCCAGGTAGAAGCAAAAAGGGAACATGAAGAAGTAATACAACTATTAGAAGCCCAGGTGATAGAATTAGAGAAGCAGTATCATATTCAAACTGAACAATTTAGTCTTCTGTCTCAGGAACTTGAACAGTTCCACATAAAAAAAATCTGACATTGTGACTTCAAAGTTGCTATGCATTACATGTTTTTCCATAGTGCAGATCTCTGCAGAAGATTCTTGTTCTGAGTCTAAAAGTCAAGTCAAGGAACAGGAGTCCCAGACAAACTTCTCAAAATCAGAATTGGGGCAGAGCAGTCCCAACTCCTGCCCTTCTCCAGAGGAAGATACTGCAAATGAAATGGAAGATTTGGAGACTATCAGGGGTGCACTGTGTAAGGGCGTGGCCTGCAACATCCCAATGACTTGCACCTGTATGTGATGATCAGAAATGTCTTGACCTCTAGCTGATCAGACTCTCACTTCAGCCCAATTTCTTTCCTGCCACAACTTGATGTAATTTTCTATTGGGAGGAGATGTTACTAGCGTGAGTCCAGTTGTGGCACAAGGCACATGTAGAATGGGGATCCAACCTCCCCTTCCATTCCAGCCGTATACTACCTGGTTGTTACCTTCAGAACATGTACAGTCCTGATCATAGATGTATAGTCTTGCTGACCTCTCTCTATCACTCCAGAGTGTTCGTCTTTTCCTTCAGGCTAGCGACCATAGATATAGAGAGCAATCTTTGGACTGCCTGATGAGCTCAAGCCCTGGAGTCTATGTTCCCGGGCTGATAAATTACACTATCCCCTTTAGTTATTTTTGTCCTATCCTACCCTTCTTTTTGGCTTGAAGCTGGACACACAGCTGCCTCACTGTGGCCTCCTTTCCTTGATCAAGGAAAGAAAGAGAAAAAAACAACAACAATCACAATGCTTTCACTCCTGCAGTTCACAGGTGTGGTCCCTTTAAGCTGTAGATCCTCTCATCTGCTTAGCTTCCTTCAGGGACTCCGCTCATTTACTTAACTAATTAACGTCAGCAATCCCCTAGGGGCACCCAGTCTTCCAATTCACAAAGCATACCAAACACAAAAGAGAAAAAAAAAACTTCCCTGTGTATCCAGGTTCTCGTTAGCAATGCCTCAAAAACTTCAGGGCTGCTGATCCTTGGGACAGCCAGGTTTAATGAACAGCTGCTCCGCAAAACTCCTTCGAGCCCACAGACCGAGTCCCGGTCTCAAACCCCATTCCTGGGGCTTAGCATCTGTAAGTCTTAATGAAGGCTGCTGTCTCGCTGGCATTCCCCCCTCACACAACTCTCTGATTCCCAGGGAGGTTCCCGGCTAGAAGTAGCCAGGGAAGATCCAATCCGGCTTACCCGACGCCTTGTTAAACTGGGTTCAGGGCTCACCGGGAGTCCCCTCCACAGTATCATGAGGATGTTTTCAGATAAAAGTCCCACTGCTGACCTCTCTCTCCTTCTGAAGAGGTGGTACCAGCCTCTTCACACATCTCCCCCTTTAACTTGTTGCTAGGCGGGTTGGTTTGGTTTTGTATCCATCCAGATTCAAGCACAGAACACTTCCGTCCCTGTAGTTCCTCTTCCCTTGAGATCTGCTCCTATGAGTGACATCTTGAAAAAAAAAATCAGCTACAACATTAGTTCTTCCAGGTTTATACTCAGTTTTAAAATTAAAAAGTTGTAGGGCCAGGGCTCAATGGGTAATACGCGCATTGTCAGTCTGTTTTGTTGTAAGCCAACGCAGGGGTGCATGATCTGTTATCCGGGTGAATTCTCAACCCAATAAATAATAATGAAAATAATTAATCCCTCATTTAATGGCTAGACATTCGCATTCAACAGTAGCATACCTTTGCTCTTGAGGACTTAATTTTCGGCTGGCGTATGCTACTGGGTGTGTGACTCCATAAATTTCTTGTGATAGCACCACCCCTAGTGCCCTGTTGGAAGCATCTGTCTGTAGGATAAAAGGCTGTTCAAAATCAGGAGTGTCTAGCACGTCTTCTTAGCACAAAGCAGACTTCGCGTTCTCTAAAGCCTGCTCACTTCTAAGATCCTACCTAAGGGGGACTCTATCCTTCCCCTGTAATAGATCAGTCAAAGGGGCTATTATTTCTGCAAATCAGGGAATGAACCGCTGATAATACCCTGCGAGACCTAAAAAGCCTCTCAGTTGTTTCCATGTCTGTGGAGGGACATAGCTGTGCAAGGCCTCCACCTTATCAGCTAAAGGGCGAATACGTCCCTGCCCCACCATAAATCCTAGATATTTTGTTTCAGATTTTCCTAAGACACATTTTTTGGATTGGTCACAAGCCCTGCTTGTCATAATTCTTGCAACACAGCTTATAAGGCCTCTAGGTGTTCCTCTCAACTATCAGTATATATAATGATATCATCTATATAAGCTGCCGCATATTTTTGATGTGGAGCCAATACCCAATCAATCAATCTTTGAAAAGTTGTGGCTGCCCCATGTGACCTGAAAGGCATATGCCTACATTTTATATAATCCTCAAGGGGTGCCAAAGGCCTTTTTGGCCCAATCTTTTCGCAACAGCACCTGCCAATAGCCTTTGGCTAAATCAAGCGTGGAAATAAACTTAGCTTGTCCCACTCTCTCTAATAGTTTGCTAATTTGTGGCATGGGGAAGGCATCAAAGCGAGATATGGTGTTTAACTTCCTGAAGTCTACACATAACCTTAAGGACCCATCTGGTTTAGTAACTGCCACAATCAGACTATGCCAAGGGCTCCCAGATTCTTGAATTACCCCATGCTCCAGCTTTTTGGCAATTTCAGCCTGAATCTCATGGTACTTGTGATAGGGGATCCTTCTCCATTTTTCGCACACTACCTGACCCTCAGGGGTTATGATTTGGTGTTCTATTCCTCTTGCGCAGCCCAGCGTCTCACTAAAAGCATCCCGATATTCATTCACTAAAAGCCTCAATTGACCCTGTTGTCGGATGTCCAACATAGCCCCTAATGAGACTTCTGTACCTACTGTATTGTGGCCTTTCCCATCACCTAAGTCCCATCCAGCTCTCTGATTCTCAGGGAGGTCCCCAGCCGGAAATAGCCAGAGGAGCTGAGGAGGATCCAATCTGGCTTACCCAACGCCTTGTTAAAATCGGTTTTGGGCTCACCAGGAGTCCCCTCCTCAGCATTGTGACAACATTTTCAGGTAAGTCCCACTGCTGACCTCTCTTCTTCTGAAGAGCCGGTACCAGCCTCTTCACAGAGACAAATACATTTTTCCTAACCTTAGAAGCACACACAAGGTTCTGCAAAACTTTGAGTCATCTTAGCTCAATATAGGACCCTTTTGAAGGTCCTAATAAGAACCCTGAAGCAGAACTTCCATTGACAGCTGGAGAATATGTTTACATCTTTGGAGATATGGATGAGGATGGCTTTTTTAAAGGAGAGCTGATAGAAGGCAGAAGAGGGTTGGCCCCCCTAATTTGGTAGATGAAGTTTCAGAAGATTACCTGATGACCTCTGTGCCTCTAGAGCTAGGTGAGCTGTCTCATTTTTCATATCATGAAATGACTTTCCTGAGCAGAAGTGTTAGTAGTGGAGAAAAGAGAAATGACCTTGATGAAGAAATAAGTATCAGTATGTTAACTAATAGACTAGGAGACATTGAAATGCCTAGTGATTGTGCCAAAGTGCCATTTAAATTTTAAAACTTTGGTCATAATGGTTTTGCTGTATGTCTTTCGGGGGGAAGATGTGTGTGGAAAAATGAGTGGATACTTCGTGGACCAATTTTAGCTGCATGCTGGTCAAAATTCAACCATCCTTTTTGGCAAACACTGTGTTTCAACAGTTCTTTCTTGAAGAAAAAACTGATTCAGAAGCTCACATATACTTTTCTTCATTCAGAGTTGTAGTTCAAGGAGAGGGAGATGTTCCAAATTTGTAGAATGCCATAATGCCTTCAGGCAATGTGTTCTGGCAGCTGACATATTGCATAGCCACTCAAATTGTTCAGGATGAACACTTTAGTACAGTGTCCAGATGATTCCCAGTTCTCACAGCATGTCTAACCTTTTTGTGTTTTAGATTTTGGTATTAAGGAAGATATTATCTTTCCTTTAGCCAAGAGAATACATACACAGTTGCTCTCATAGGAGAAACCTAAAAGCTGCTTATTTTTAAATATTGTGGTAACTTTGTGTCATTCACACCCAAGTTCTGTAGTGATTTTAAATTTGTTATTATGAATTCATTTTCATAAATTTCATAGACATTAGGGCTGGAAGGGACCTCGGAAGATCATCAAGTCCAGCCCCCTGCCCCAGGAGCAGGAAGTCAGCTGGGGTCATAGGATCCCAGCAAGATAAACATCCAAATTTCTCAAAGGCATTCAAAGTAGGTGCTTGAACCACCTCTGGCAGCAGGCTATTCCAGACCTTGGGGGCTCAGACAGTAAAGAAATTCTTCCTTATGTCCAGCCTGAAACGGTCTTGCAGGAGTTTATAATTGTTTAGACTTCATTGTCCCTTGGGGTGCTCTAGTGAACAATCGTTCCCCCAGATCCTGGTGGACACCCCTTATAAACTTATAGGTGGCCATCAGATCACCCCCGAGCCTGCGCTTTTTCCAGGCTGAAGAGTTCCATAGCTCGCAGCCTGTCGTCATAAGGTCTATTTTCCTGACCTCTGATCATGTGTGTGGCTCTTCTCTGGATTCTCTCAAGCTTCTCCACATCCTTTTTGAATTGTGGAGCCCAAAACTGGACGCAGTACTCCAGCTGCAGCCTCACCAAGGCCAAGTACAACAGGAGAATGATGGCCTGGGATTTTCTTGAGAAGCAACTATGGATGCAAGCTAGCATTTTGCTCACTTTACTAGCCGCAGCATCACATTGAAGTCTCATGTTCATCTTGTGGTCAATCATGACCCCCCAAGTCCCTTTCATCTGTAACGCTACCCAGCGTAGCACTGCCGAGCCTATAAGAATGCTGCAGGTTTTTCCTCCGAAGGTGGAGAACCTGGCATTTTTCGGTGTTAAACACCATCAGGTTCTCATCTGCCCATTTCCTGAGCCTGTTAAGGTCAGCCTGGATCGAGCCTCCTGTCCTCAGATGCAGATGCTTTACCCCAAAGTTTGGTATCATTGGTGAACTCGGCCAGTCCACTTCTGACTCCAGTGTCCACATCATTAATGAAGATGTTGAACAATACAGTTCCAAGGACAGAGCCACGAGGGACCCCACTGGTCACAGCGCACCACGACGATTGACTTCTGTAAACCACCACCCTCTGGGTCCGACCACGGAGCCAATTTCCCAGCCAGCGGATCATGGTGTACCCAAGGCCACAGTTGGCCAGTTTTGCCAAGAAGTGATCATGGGATACCAGATTGAAGGCTTTTTTAAATTCAAGGTATCAATCTCCTTTCCCTTGTTCAGGTGATGGGTCACCTGGTCATAAAAGGAAATAAGATTGGTCAAACAAGACCTACTCACAACAAACCCATGCTGGTTATCCCTCAGGATGTTGCCATTGGCCAGTCCATTAAGAATGGCCTCTGATAATCTTTTCTAAGACCTTCCCCAGGATAGAAGTCAGGCTGATGGGCCTGTAGTTTGGCGGATCCACTTTCCTCCCTTTCTTGAAGATAGGCACCCCATTGGCCTTCTTCCAGTCTTCGGGCACTTCACCAGAGCGCCAGGAGTTCTTGAAGATTCATGCCAGGGGCTGAGCTATGATGCTAGCCAGCTCCTTGAGTACCCTGGGGTGTAAACCGTCAGGGCTGGCTGACTTGAAGGTGTCCAGCCTCTCAAGGTGTTTATTCACAAGGTCAGCATTGATGGAGGGCAAGGTATCTCCCTCACTCGGGCCTCCCTGTCCTGTGATGGACAGAAGTGTCCCATGGGACTGGTGAAAGACTGACACAAAGTACCCATTTAGTAGGTTGGCTTTTTCCTGGGCGTCGGTCGTCAGTTGTCCCATCTGGTTTAGCAGGGGCCCAATGTTGTCCTTGCTTTTCCTCTGGCTCCCCGCATCTAAAAAAGGACTTTTTATTATCCTTGATCCTAGTAGCCAGTTGGAGTTCCATCACAGCCTTGGTTTTCCTGGTTCGCTCCCTGCAGGTCTGGACCAGTGCAGAATATTCCTCCTTGGAGGTGGATCCCGTCCTCCATCCTTTGTAGGTCTTTCTTTTTAGACGCAGGAGGTCCGCTAGTTCCTTGCTGAGCCAAGGGGGCTGCTGTGCCCTTTTGCTACCTTTCCTCCAAGATGGAATGGCATCAGCTTGTGCATCTAGGATCGCTCCCTTGAGCAACCACACTTCCTGAACTCCCCTCCCCTTGGGGTCATGGTCCCTTAGGGCCTCACTGACAAGTCTCCTGAGCTTATCAAAGTCAGCTTTCTTGAAGTCGAGGACTTCCATATTGCTGACTGACTTGCCAGCTTTACAGCAGATGGTAAAGGTGATCATTCCCCTTCGATCATTAGGTCGCTGATTAGGTCATTCCCGGTTGCCAGTACCAGGTTGAGCAGCACTTTACCTCTCGTTGGTCCGTAGACTTCTTGTGTCAAATAGAGGTTATCCACGCATGAGAGGAAGCTTTCGAACTGCTTGGATTTGGCCAAGCGCTTTTCCCACGAGATGTCTGGGTAGTTGAAGTCTCCCATGACAACCATGGACCAGGAGCATGTGGTCTCAGCCAATTCCCTGGTGAACTCCTGGTCAAGCTCTTGACTTGGGGTGGGAGTTCTGTAATAGACTCCCACCATTGTGTCCCCTGTGCCATGTTCCCCACGGATTTTAACTCAGAGGGTCCCCAGTCATCCACTCTGCTCGCCAGTATCGGCTGGCAGGGATGCGTAGCTGTCCTTGACATAGAGAGCTACACTCCTGCCCCTTTTGTCCACTCAATCCCTCCTGTACAGGGTATAGCCTTCTATACCCATGGTCCAGTCATGGGTGGAGTCCCACCAGGTCTCCGTTATCTCTATGACATTGTATTTCTTTGCGTTAAGCAGGAGAACAAATTCCTCCTGTTTATTCCCCAAGCTCCTGGCATTCG
>NW_005841997.1:1095039-1105775 GCF_000455745.1 Alligator sinensis | reverse complement strand
GGAGAGAGGTGGAGGCCGTCCCTTCCCAGCAGCTCACTGCCTCTCTCACCAAAAAGTGGACTGTGGTCATGGAAGCCAAAGCCTTCCCAATGACACCAGCGCTGCAGTCTTTGGTTCACTACCTGGATCCTCCTCTCCCTCCTCGGCCCATAACCCGAGACTGGGAGGATCGAAGAAAACACCACCTGTGCCCCCAGACCCTTAAGCCCCACTCCCAAATCCCTGTAGCGCTTCATGACCCGGCTGGGAGCGCTCCAAGCTGTGTTATTGGTGCCCACATGGATAAGGAGCATAGGGTAGTGGTCAGTGGGCTGGAGGAGTTTAGGGATCTTCTCCGCAGTATCTCAGATTCGGGCTCCTGGGAAGCAACAGACTTCCCGGGTTAAGGGGTCAGGGCGGCAGGTTGTCCCCTCACTCCCCCTCAGGATGGAGTCTCCCATGATAAACACTTTAGAGCGGGGGTGGTAGCTACAGTAGAACCTGTGTTGCCTGCAGGAGCAACTTCGCAGGTTCTGCTGGGGCTGCAAGAGGTTCATACCTGTTGCAAAGCTCCAGTGGGGCAGGGACCTTGGTGCAGCGGGCCTTGGGGCCCTTGGCCACCTTGGTCCACCCCCTGGGCTGGACAGAATGGGAGGTCCCTGAGTCCTCCCTTGTCCTGGAGGGAGACTGTGGTCTACCCTCTGCGTCCCAGGGGAGAAGGGCCTGGCAGTAGGAGTTGATCTCCTGCTCACAGTCCCTTATAGCGTGCAGTCTCTGGACTGCGGCCTGGAGCTCCTCCGGCTGATGTGCCAGAGACCCCAGTAGGGAACAGACCTCACAAGGGGAGGTGGCCATGCTCCCGGACCCCAGAGCCTGAAAAACTGACCGGCAGCCTCCACAGCCAAGAGCCAGAGGCTCTGTCTGCATGGAGCCCAGAACCATAGACTCCGTCTGGGTGGAGGCCTCTGAGAAGCCTGAATAACCTCATTATTGTACTTTTATATCTTGTTATTGTATCTTTATATAGCAAAACAAGTATTCTATCTTTTTGTATTTTTTTTATGATACTTGGATGTATGGATGAATAAATGTAGAGTGATTGGTAAAAGCAGCGTAAACTATGTGTTAACAAACAACTTACCTAATGGTGAATCATGCTGAAGAGGCTGAAGAGGTAAGTTTGTACAAGGCAAAGAATAAAGATAAGCAGAAAAGACAAGATTAAAAACAAAGTCTGCAACATCTCAAAACTAAAAGAATCCCTTTGTGCTGGACACAGCCTATACCAGTGATAACGGAAGAATGTTGTAAACAGAGTAATTGAAGAGCAACACTTCGGACAATGATATAAGAGCCTAACCGCTTGTCAGGATGGAAAAGTACTGAGATTCAAACAAAGGCGGCACAGAATTAGAAAAGGCAGACTATTCACCCAACACCAACTTGATAACTCCTATAAAGGAGAGAGACTTAGCAGCAAGAGGTTGGGTAACACTCTGCAAACTTCACTGGAGCACAGATGCGTCTATATGCCCTGCTCCTTATCTCGTACTCCTAGGCAGGCCACCTAGTGCAGTACTGAGCAACAGACTTTGGTAACTATAACATCCGCAGAGTGATTGGGAGTGTGTGTGTGTGTGTGTGTGTATGTATGTATAAGCTCTCTTTTGAATATTATAGTCGATAAATGCAGCATTTTGCCATATCCCCCTCATAAGGTCTCATTCATCATTTGAGCAAATTGGTAATTTGTGCAACAGTTCTTCTTTCTCATCTCAGATTAGGATATACATATAATACTTCAATGTTTGTAATGAAATAGCCCTAGTCTGCTGCCATGGAAGTGAGTATTTTTGCAGTTGACATCACTTAGAGTATGATTTAAATCCACTGATTGCTTTTAGTTCTTTTATGCCTCAGCACTTACTAGCAAACATGTCCTTTAAATAGGTATTTGTGCTTAGGATAGCATAAGGGATGCTCCACAAGGGAATTCATGCCACATTCAGGCCCTTCTTGCACTAAGAGGAGTTAAGATTTGCATACTGTAAGGACTATGTTTGCTCAGGGAATAGTCACTCGAAGGGCAGGTTTTATTAAGAAAGATTATTTCGGGTTAATGTTAAAGTCCCCAGTCCTGCAAGTGACTCAGTAGAGATGCTCAGGTGCTCACCTGCACAAAATTACTTCCAGGATCATGGCCAACTTTTGTCCAGTTTATATGAAAACCTGAGGTGAAGTTTTCTGTCTCTTAAAACTTACTTAAATATTTTATGTGTTCACTTAGTAACTTGAAATATTAAGCTATTTTACTTGTTAGTTTATTTATTGTGGGGTTTTTTTACATATTCTAATATTTGTTTTGTTTTGTTATTTATAATTCACTTGCTTACTAAAGACCTTGTGAAGAGTGAACTTGGCTATGGGGATCAAAGCTGCATATATTCATTTTTAAAGGAAAGTTTACATATAATTCCTTAGAAGAAGGGTTCATTGTGTTAAGATGATTAATTTTTAGACCAATGGGAAATGTGCTATTTTTCAAAGCAATGTTAATTTCTCTGCATATTTTACTTTGTCATAAGAAAATAAATTGTTTAGTTTTCAGGTTTTGAATATTAAAGGAGAAAATGTTATGATAACTTGCAAATTTGATTGTAATAAAACCTATTTGTTATTTCACAGGTATTTGTTCAGTATTTGCCTCTATTCACATAGAGAGGTGATGTGGACTTGAAACATGTGATGAAACTGTCCTGGAATTGCTGGTTTGACTTTCTTATTTAGTTTTGTCTCTAATGATGCATCAGCCTCTCTGACACGCAAAGGATTTGCAGGTTTGTTGAAAGGTTTCATGTATAAAAACTACCCCTAGATGGCAGCACAGTCCAATGAATCAGGCTACATTGTCTAGCAATGTTAACTAAAGGATGAAGCCAGGTTAAATAGGACTTATTTTTCGATTATTTTTTTAAATAACATCAAAATTAATTTTTATAGTCTTACTTTGTGCTTTCTTCTTGACCAGAATAATGAAAATGTTGTTTGATTTGGTCTGTATGATAGGGGGCTCTCTCCAGGTTTGGCAGCCAGCCGGCCTGCCTGCTTGTCTAGGGCAGTCTGCCCTGTCTCGCCCACCACGACTTGGTGTAATATTGGTTGTTATCAGCAGGAGTCTGTCCATTCCCTGCCCCATGCCAGGGGGCACTATCCACAACTCCAAACCTCTCCTACTTTGCGGCCCATGCCTCGCAGATGGCATCCAATCTTACCCTTTGACTTCAATTTGGCCTCGTGATGTCAGAGGATTTACACCCATGCAGCCTCCGCACACCTGAGGGCTTACTGGGGTTACGACTCACCCCAGCTCTTTGGCTGAGCCCCACTTAGCCTAGCACCCAGTGTCCCCTCTAGAGGCACACACCAGGCCTCATACGTGGCTTAGCACCCAGCCCCCCACTGGAGACACACACCAGGCTTTGCAACTCTGCCCCTTTTTCCAGGGCCTTCAGTATACTCTCCCTGTTCTGGGGCTGGCCCATGTGCTGTCCTTCAGTGTGCCCTCGCACCCCTACTCAGCACACTCCGGGACTGCCCTTCAGGCTGTTGCTTCAGCCCTACTCATCCCCCAAACACACAGTCCTTCAGGCCACCAACGTGCACCCTACACTGTTCGGTCCCATCCTACCACTGCCTGCTTCCTGGGTCCTCAATTCCACTGCCCTGTTTCTGGGCCTCTTTGGCTCAGGTGCCATGATAGATGGCTCTGGCCACCATCCTTGTAATAATCCACTGAGGAGCGGGGGCTAGGGTTATAAGGTGCCCTTCCCTGCCTTTCGCTGGGGAGGTAATGTGGCCTGGCATTTCTTGGGGTCTCTGTTGCCACAGGGAGCCCTACCAGGCCACCCTTCCCTGGCAGGGTGCAATTTCACATCATGCCTAGGACCAGGAGTCTCCACACCATCTCCAGTAGCTCCTGCCCTTACCCCCAAGATGTTCCATGCAGCAGCACAGCAGGGTGAAGTTATTCCCTGGCTGTAAGCAGCAAACTGCTGCCTCAGCCTATATAAGCTGGCTCCTAAAATGGCCGCTCTAGTAATCAGGCAACTACGAATTGCCTACCCTAGCTCTTAAAGTGGCAGGTGCCAAAAGGCACCCAGTGCAGTCTGCTGAGGTCACAACTGTTGCTGGTGTAGGTTAATTATTTATTTTCAAATTTGGGGTAGTCAGAAACTGAATGAGGCACCCAACTGCTTTGTCATCTTGGACCAGTGGTAGCCACCTTGTGGCACAGGTAGCCTCTGCATGTGGCACATGGCAGATGAAGGAGGGGACAGGAAGTGCAGCAGCAGATGGGGCAAGAAGCAGAAGACAGAGCAGGAGATCTATCACAGAGCATAGAGCAGGATGCAGAAAACAGGAGCAGTTGGGCAGGGAGCACAAAGTAGGAAGCAGAGTGATTACAGTAGGACTCAGAGGTGTGGCGCTAATTCATGGCACACCTGCAAAAGAGGTTGGCCCCCACTGTCTTAGATATTATCATCATCAAGGAGTCAAGAAAAGTGCTAACATAATATAGAAGGGAAGTTTCCTTGAGGTATTTCCTTGTTTCAAAAGAGAGCAAAAGGATCCCGATAGACTCAAAAAAATGGTCCTCATTCAAACAGATGAGATTTAACAGGGACAAGTGCAAAGCCCTGCGCTTGGGACAGAATAATTGCATGCATGAATACAGAGTGAGGAATGAAAAGCTAGGTTGCAGTAATACAGACAATCTGGGGTCTGGTAGACCACTACCAGGACCACAATCTGGATCTGGGGGTTGTAGTAGACCATGAACTGAATATGAGCCAACAGTGCACTCTTGTTGCTAAAAGGCTAAAAGTATACTGGATTGTATTAACAGGAGTGTTACTTGCAAATCAAGAGAAGTGATTCTTCCACTCTATTCAGCAACCATGAGGCCTTACCTGGAATGCTTTGTCCTGTTTCGAGCCCCACACTTCAAGAAGAATATGGACAGGTTGGAAAGAGTCCAGTGCAGAGTGACAAAAATGATTAGGGGCATGGGAAGCAGAGGCTGAAAGAACTGAGTTTTTTAATCTGGAGCAGAGAAGACTGAGGAGGATGTGATAAGTCTTCAAATACCTGAAAGGTGATTATAGAGAGGATGGAGATGCACTTCTTTTTTTTTTGTGGCCACAGGGGACAGGACTAGCAACAATAGTCTCAAGCTGCAGCAGATGTAATTTAGGTTGGAGAGTAGGAGGAACTTTCTGAGCAAGAGATCCCCTCTACACGTGTAGGTAAAGGCATGATGGGTGTAACTTTCCTTGTCTATCTTTGGTTCCTTGCCTAGGTTTTCTGACATGGGCAGGGCTGTCTTCTGTCTTATGGGCCGACAGCTTGTCCATAGGCGGAACTACCAGGACCACTGAAATTTCTTTCCTGCCATGCCTTTGATGACTCTTAATATATTAAGGGATGTTAATGTCCAATTCAGTGGTATGTGGTCGTCCCAGCTCTTGACATGTCAATATGGGGCTCCGCCTCCCCTGCCTAGGACCAACCCATTGGTTCACGGATGTTTAACATTAAAGGTGCCTTCTATGGCCTTCACTATTCCACTCTGGCAATGCCAGAAGTTCTTTTGCTTTGAATAACGTGTCCTACTGCGAGACACAGTCCAACTCAAAGCAATCTCTCAATAAAGAAAATGGGAGAAGCGGCTGCCACAACTCCTGCTCTTCACTCAGGGTTTTCTTACCACTCTCTTGTTTATTCTTGTCTTTCAGGTCCAATGGAACTCCAGCCAGACTCACTGCCACTCGGGTCCCACCAACCTCGCTCAGGCGAGTTGTGTGACTCTTCAGAGTCACTCCTTGGTGTTGGCCCCTCTGGCAAAGGTCCCCACAAATCGCCCCTTCCAGGACATGTATTCTCCCTCATCCCAAGCACAGGTTGGGGGGTATGGGTCCCTGGGGCTTCTGCCAGGCTGTGTCCAATGGTGGGATCCCCCCTGCGCCCCTGTACCACAGAGACATCCAGACCCGGCTGGGCCAGGGTGCGATGCCATGTTCCTCTGGCTGCCAAGTGAGCGCGGCTCAGTGCAGCCACAGCACAGAAGTGGGATCGGGCCCGGGCCCGGCCAGGTGTGGGACACTCTACAGTCCAGGGGTGTGGGGGGCGGGGGAGAAGGGTTCTTCTATTGTGGAAGAACCTGTTATGAAACGGAAGGAATCGATAAGTGTTCAATTCAACCTCCGATTGTCCCTGCTGGGCCTACAACTCAGCTACCACTCTGAAAAAGGAGCCAGATTTAAAATTCAAATACCAGTACAGTCTTTGCTCTTTAGAAAGGATAGAGAGATGTCCTGGCTGCCCCATTTCAACTTAGTATGATTGCATGGGTGAGGCAGCTTCTTGTGAGACTTTTCTAGAAAAGTCCCTTCCTTGGACACTTTAACATCTGTGGAGATGAGTGTATAAGTAAAAGATGGGTGCCAGGATCTCTGCAGGTGCTAGATCATAATTACTTCATGTTTTTATCTATTCTCTGGATTCTTTACTGCCTATAATTATTAGATGGTATGCATTAGGGCTGTGCAAAACAGCACCGTTTCATTTCAACTTCAGTTTCACCATTTTGATGGGACAGAGTTTCATTTGTTTCAAAGCACTGTTCCGCTTTGTTTTGTCGAAACTGTTTCAACGGTTCGCCCATAGGCTGTAATGGGGAATCACAAAACTGCCTATAACTGTGTCATTTCTTGCCTGATTTGAAGGAAGCAGAAGGGAGGGTAGCCCCTTATGTGGGCATGAAGCCTGCCAAGTTTCAAGGAAACAGGTGCAGGGGTTTCTGGGAAACTGCACCTCAAGCTGAAACATTTCATGTTTGGTCTCCAGGTAGGTGGATGTTTTCCAAGATAAAAATGTGGTTGGGACACCAAGACTTAACCCCATGAGCTAAATTCTGCCCTCAGTTATACCAGTGTAACCCTGCTGATTACAACCTCATTCACTGGCAACGTGTAGGAGGTACACATGGGTGCACATGCACCCCCTGAGCATGGTGGTGCACCCCCTGCAAAAAGGTGCTGCTGACACTCCTGGTGGTGCCTGCAGGTGGTTGCCACTTGCCACTACCCCCCTGCAAAAAGGCACCACCAACACTGCTGGTGGCACCTACGGATGGTCGCTGTGGACACCACTGGTGGTGTCTGTAAGCGGTCCGTGATCGCCACTAGCCGCTGCTGGCACTGTGGCAGTGGCTCCCCGCTTGCTGCCGCCAACCTCCTGCTGCCAACAGCACCGTTGCCATCTGCTGGAGCTCGCCATGCCCCCTCAGCCTCTCGGGGCATATAGTGTTCATGACCTCATTTGAGGTGATTGGAGCTCTATCTGTGTGAATGAGAGAGTAGAACTTTATTCATGTAGTGCAGGGATAAGAACTCAAGAGGATTCTATTTTTTACAGCTGATCTGACTCTGTGAAGTATTAGAGATGCTGTAACTGCAGCCAAGGTTCAATCCATGTGCACATAAAATAGAGGTGGGCAAAGTACAGCCCATGGGCCAGATCCAGCCCATGGAGGGACTTTGTCCAGCCTCTGGTGGGTCCCTCAGTCCCTCCTGCCCCAGGCATCATTCAGCCCATGGCACATACTGCTGCCCCTGGGCACACAGCGGGGCTGGGGCACCACAGCTGGACTGCTTTTCTAGGCAGCCCAGGTGTCGGTGGCTCCTTCTGGCCTCTGTTGCCATTGGCCCCAGCCCTCTAGTACAGGCAGGAGCCTACATGCACAGCCCTGACCCCAGCCCTCCCCGTGCCTGCTTCAGATTTGACTTGGTGAAGCAGACCAGCTCCAGACCAGCCAAACCCCACGTTCACAGCCATGACCCTGGCCCGCCCCTTGCCCGGCCCACCCTGCACCTGTGCCTGCTCCTGCTCCAGACTTAGCAGCCCATGCTGAGCAGTGGCAGCAACCAGACAGAAGCTGCTGCTCAGTGTGGGGGGAAAAGCAGCCCCTCCCCTTCACTGCTGCCAGGCTCTTCTTGCTGCAGTTTCCTGGACCCTGCACCTGGGCTGCCCTGCAGCAACTCTGCACCGCTACCGCTGTCCCGCTGGATGGCCTGGAGGCAGCAGTGACAGAGGCAGAGAGGAGCCTCAGGGCAGCCTAGGCACAGGCTCTGGGCAGCTGCAGGAAGAAGGGCCCAGCAGTGGTGAGATGGAGGGGCCACTTTTCCCCTGCTCTGACCAGCAGCTTCTGCCTGGCCTCTGACGTTACTTCTGAGTTTTGGAATATTCTGCTCTTGGGATCTCTGTTCATTTTCTGCTTACTCACCACCTTAATACTTGCCCTGGGTTCTGGGTAACAACAACATATCCTCCACTTTGAATGCAAATTGAGAAACCAAGTGTTGTTGGCAAACATTTCAGTTAAATGATGATTTATTGATTTAAAGTATGTTTTTGCTTCTTATGCAGAGAGCTGTGGAAGATAATAAGTTGCAGTCTAGCATCTTTCATTCAAAGACCTCCAAGGGTTTCACAAACATTAATGAATCAAGCCCTATACCACACTTCTGTCAGCCAAAGGGTTTTGTATAGTCCCACACTCCAGCAATAAGATTTTTTTCTCTCGAAGTCAACCCTCTTGAAGTGCACATCTGCCGTCTTTGTTTCTCTGCCTTTAGAGTTAATAAAATGTAGTGATCAGATCAGTGGAGATGTTGTGCTATATTCTGCTGCCCATTCTTCTGCTAGGCATTTACTTGAGGCCAGATGCTTTGTGCTTACCCCGAATGTTTTATTTTGTCTATAGTTTATGCTATACAGCTAGCCCTCAGACTTCCTGAAAACCTTGTCTTAAGTTGAAACATTGTAACTTAGAACCAATTTTCCTATAGGAAACAATGTTATAAATAGGGGATTGGTTGCTGAATCAAAGCCTGATACCCTATTTACACCAAAAATAACAGAATTTTGTACTCAATCAAATATAGATGAATAATATAGCTACATTAATATGTTTATATTGTAAATAGCAATCATATTGATTTGGAAGGATTTCTTTGAGGTAACTTTGCTGGACTTTTTGAAGGGCTCTTGGTTGAACTTTTTGAAGGGTTCTTGGCTGGAGTCTTCTCTGGAGTCTTGGTTGAGGTTTGTCTGCTTTTTCTAAGAAAATGTCCAAGGAAGTTTAGACAGATGTTCTCCAGGGAGATGGGCAATGCAGCAAACTTGCTTGTTGGCATGGCACTGCATTGGATCAAGCGTTGTAAAGTTGAAACTGACATCAGAAAGTTGAAACGGTGTCAATTTATAAATGTTGTATATGGCAATCGCCATATTCTATTTTTTTTACAGGTGGCTCCTGCCGCTTTTCATCTTTGTTGTTCTAAAGGTGGTGCAGACTCGTACATTTTTGGCTTAGCAATATTCCCAAATATGCCTTTGACTGAGGGATTTGAGTTTGGAAGGCTAGGGCAGATAGTGGCTGTAGGGCTGCTGTCTGAGCTGCGGTATCGGCCAGGGCATTGCTTTTTGAGACTTGATCTCCTTTTTTGGTATGGGCTGGGCAATGCATTACAGCTATGGCTTTTGGCGACATTATAGTGTGTAGGAGATCATGGACTTGTTTAGCATTTGATATTTTATTTCTAGAGGCTGTCATAAATCTCCTCTGTTTTCATAATTGTCCAGTGGCATGACAGACTCCGAAGGCATATTTAGAATCAGTCCAAATATTTACAGAGTGGCCCGATGCTAATTGACAAGCTTGTGTAAAGGCAGTAAGTTCAGCCGCCTGCGCGCTCAACTGCCCAGGCAGTGGTTTAGCTTTAAGTACTTTAAATGGAGTTACTACTGCATAACCTGTTCTTTTAACTTCGTTGACTATTTTTGAAGAGCCATCTACATAAAAAATTAAGTCAGGGTTGTCTAAGGGTAAGTTACTGAGATTTGCCCTGGGTTTGTCTGAAAATGCTGCAACTTGAAGGCAATCGTGGGAGTCTGGTTTCCCGTCGCTGGGTAGAGATAATAGAGTAGCCGGATTCAGGGTATTGCATCTCTCTATGACCAGGTTTGTGGTCATTAAAAGTGTGGTTTCCTATTTGTTTATTCTTTGATGAGAAAAATGTCGAGTGTTTTTCTGGAGGAGGAGGAGAGCAACTGCATGTGGAGCCTTTAGGATAAGGGGGTATCTGAGGACTAATTCCTGGGCTTTCTTGACTATTGTTGCAGCTGCTGCCACTGCGCGAAGGCAGCCTACTCCCCCCTTTGTCACTGGATTTAATTGTGCAGAGAAGTAAGTTGCCGGGCGTTGGGTGGTGCCTAAGGGTTGGGTAAGTACCCCAGAGGCTACTCTTAGTCGCTCATGGACAAAGAACGTGAAAGGTTTTCAATAATCTGGTAGCCCTAGAGCAGGGGCAGAAGTTAAAGCGGATTTTATATTACTGAAGTTGCAGGTGGCTTCATGATCCCAAAAGACTGGCTCTTCTGCATTTTTTGTGGTAAGCTGTACAAGTGGCTTAGTTAACTCTTCTTAAGTTTTTAACAGTGGATTTACAAAACTGTCATGACCCAATGATTTTGTGCGTGCTTCGGCACTGCAGAATTATTTCCCGCCACATGGAGCTTTCTTTGCACGGTGCAATTCTCAGCTGTAGAGCGAAAACCCCGGTGCAAAGGAGTTCCCGCCGCTCGCATGCAAATTCGTACCCCACTATTGGCTGTTTCTAAATTATTTCCCCGTG
>NW_005841997.1:1093589-1094971 GCF_000455745.1 Alligator sinensis | reverse complement strand
GGGGACTCCGCATCCATCTCGTGGAGAACTCTGGGCCACGTGGTAGAGCCTAGCAAACTCTGCGCATGTCTCGGAGCCGACCGGTGGTTTGATCAGCTACCAAGACTCTCTCCCCGTTGCCGCACGATCCCTCGACGTACCCTACCCTGCGCGCTCGTCGAGAGTCACCTTTCGGACTCTCATTTCGGTCGTTCCACGGAGCCTAGCAAACTCCGTGAGTGTGTATCCAGAGCTCTGTTCGTGTTTGTTTTGTGGAGCCTAGCAAACTCCACGTGTCTTTTTGTAACTGCAACTCAAGAAAATTTTTCCTGCCTGCACCGCGACCACCTACAGTGTAAGTAAAACAATCTTTAATCAACCTCTACGCATCAGTGCCTAATTCTAGTTCGCCTTGCCGACCTTTTCCCCGGCCCACGTGCCCGGGCTGCTGGCCACAGCCCCTCAGCCCCGACAAACTGAAGCTTGCTTGGTGATACCTTGTGGCCTTTGGCAGCTAGTAATGTTGGAGCTTCTTTTTAATATCTTCGCTAGCCTGACTTATGAATACAAGTCTTAACACAGGCAAAGTGGCAGGTGTCTCAGGGTCCATGTTTTTATACTGGTGTATAACTTTACAGAGTCTTTTAAAGTAGTCTGAAGGGTGTTCTTCGGGACTCTGAACAGTAGCTGTTACTTTGGACCAGTTTGTAGTTTTATCTCCTGCTTTTTTTAGTCCTTCTTAGCATACGTATTGCATTCTGTCTCTCTTTCTGGTTGTAATTCTAATTTGGATTTTGCCTAGGCACGCCATTAGGCATGAGGTGGTTTTGATGGGGCTGATCGGCTAGAAATTGGTCAGCATGGCGCAGTACTTGGGTCTTCTCATCCATAGTTAAGAGGTTTTCGAGAAGCTGCATGATATCTGACCAGGAGGGGTTATGAATCATGAAAATGGTTTTGAAGCACCTTAGAACTACTTCGGGATCATCTTTGAGCCTGGGGGTGTTTTCTTGCCAGTTTAAGAGGTCAGTGGTGGAGAATGGAGCGTGTGTCCAGTGACTGATAATGTCTCTACCCTCGCCAGGCATAGGGTATTCTCTTAGGGGAGCCAGAAAGCTAGGAGCAGGTACTCGTTGTCGGGTACAATTAGCTATGGGAGTCGGATCAGTGTTTGGGAAGGTTGAGTCTGGAGAGGGATGCCTTGATCCATCTACAGGCTCAGGACTTGGGCGGTCTCTGGGAGGCAGTCGGGGTGATGCCTCCCCATGATTTCCCGAGTCCCCTGCCGGCACGGGAATGAATGGATCAGGTGGGATAGGGGGTTTGGGCATGGGTTTATAATCATCATCTGAATATGAAGGTGGTGCAGAAGGTTTTGGACATTGAAGGGGAGCTAACAAATT
>NW_005841997.1:1083163-1092618 GCF_000455745.1 Alligator sinensis | reverse complement strand
AAGGCAAGACTACAGGGTTAACAAAAGCAATACTTGGGCGGTGCTTCACAGATCTTCATAACAGCATATTTCTATTAAGCTGAACTTTCTAAAAGCTTAAAGTTAAGTAACAGTAACATTATGATATGTTAGCAAAAACTTGCACAGTAGTAGATATTTCTTAAGGACACGATCACTGTACTTAGAACAATGGCTTCTTTGTCTTATTTTGTTCCTTGCTGTAGCAGATTTATAGCACACAGACTTACATAGCAAAAACTTGCTGCATTTCACTTAGAAAATGGTTAACATAGTTAAAATGATTACTTAACATAAGCAAAGGCTTAGCTATCATTCTGCCTTGTGGTCAGCGTCATTGCTAGGCCACAGGTCATGCCTTGTATTCAGCTGTAAAGCTAATACTTCTTAATAATCTAAATTGTTGTTAACCTAACAGTATGCTATCAGAAAACTATTTTATTTCAGGGTAATAACAAACTTGCCCACCACAGGCAGTAAAGTGTAGTTGGTCCATAAGAAACACTTTAAGCCTGCTTTCACAGTGCTTTTGCTGTGTTTCGGGAAGAGGGGAACAAAGCAAAACTCATTCTTTCACTTGAGATTGTGGGGCTGCCCCCAGCTGGTACCACATGAGAGTGTAAGCCAATATTCAAAGCAGGATGAGATGAAAGTGGGGAGCAAACAGGGATAAGGTTCAGACTTTGAACACATTGATTACAGAAACAGTCAGGGTCTAGCTTTCTTTTGATGCTAACAGAAGAGTTTCATTTCTTTACAGGTATTGTTTTAAAGTCCTCACTTGTGCCCACAGATTAATATCTTGTACAGTACAGAATGCAAAAGAAAGCACACATTTAAGCTAAAGAGCCCTGAGAGTGTGAGAATTACAGACCATGGCACAGACGCAGCGCTGGTACAAAACTCCACTTGTACAAACTGGGATTATCACAAATGAGGAACTGCCCCCTAATGCGGTGGTGGGAGAAACTGGGGAGACTTGATATTCCCCGAGTCCTTCGCACTGTGGATGCAAAGGCAGCAAAATCCAGATTGCACACAGCAGCCCTACCTTGTGCACAGGAATGTCGACTCTTTGAACTACAAAGACTGCACGTGCTTGAAGGAACATGGAAGCCATCTGCATGTCTACATGGCACAGATTGGCTAAATCAGGCTTGTCCAACATACGGCCCACAGGCCGCCATGTGGCCCACCAAGCCATTTTATCAGTATGCCCCCAGAGAGGCCTATGGAGTGTTGATGAAGTGAAGTCTAGGATGACCTATAAACAGAACCACAGCATTGCACAAAGTGGAAAAAGGATTCAGAATAGAGGACTTTATTCCCAGTATTTCACAACACAATGAGATGCCTAAGAGAGATGACTGTGAAAAGTCAACAGTCCGAGAAGTACCCTCATTTATTTGTACCTGATTAACAGAGTTTGCCTTGCAAAGTTGTAGGTATCTGCCAGTTATTTTGGAGTGAATACAAGACAAAGAGAAATGAATCCAGGAGAGAATGCTGTAAATTTCTCAAAAGTTGAAAAGCCTTAAAATTCATACTTCAACTCAAATTCAAAACCCCCAAACTTGAGTGCATATGGAGTGATAAAGACAACAGTGCCTCTGTCCTTGTCCTCCTTTCTGCAAGGCCTGCATATGGCATGGGGAGACAAAGATATTTTAGCAGGGATCCAATAGAGTCTTTGGGCACTATACATATGCTCCAGGATTGAGCGGGGGGTGGAGAGAAGAGACTTTAATTAGAGCAGCTCCAAGAGCCTCTCTAATTAACATGCTCAGAGCATCTCATATCATCCCCATGCTTAAGAATGGCGGCAGGGTCTCTTTAACTAAAGCTTGTTTGATGGGCTTTAGTTAAAATGCCCCTACCGCCATTTTTAAGCATGGGAACACCGATACACAAGACGCTGGATTCTGCTGGACTGTGGTAATTACCACACTCCTGCAGACTCGATTAATTGAGCCTGCTCCGACACACTGTCATTTCAGCATGTCAGAGCAGCCTTGTTGCTCACCTATAGGTACCCTTTAAATTCACAGCCTCCAGGTATATTTAAAATCAGGTTTACAACAGAAAGCTAGCCTGGACCTTTCTGATAGAGGAGCTAGCATCTCAGTCACGAGGGTGAATTAAGAGATTGCTTACAGAATCAGATGCTACATTTATTGTGGCAACAGACACAAACAGTACCTGAATTTAGGCTCTCAGCCAGGAATTAGCACATCTGAGGATTATAAACACTGTGCTCCAATTTATATTTATGCACGAGTAACTTTGTGAATTCAATAGGGATAGTAAAACTGGATGAAGTAACTCAAATGTGCGGGATCTGGCATTCATATATGTCCAAAGCTGCTGGGCCTGTATTCTCAGAAATTATTTTAAATCTATTTCACACATCTGTAGGATCCAAAGGAACCCCATCCCCCGCCCCAACTAAGGGAAGGGAGGAGAGAACTATAGTTTCCGCTGCAAAATGTCCCTCCAGCCCTGCTTTGAGAACACGGCACTCAGCAGGCAGGATAAATGCTGTAACCTGGATTCAAAGACGCCGCTCTGAAGTGCAGTCACATGGCCTACTTTCTCAATATAGAAACCAGAAACTAGGCCAGGTGGATTCTATATTTAAAAACCTGCCAATAACTGGGGATCTACATGGCTCCAATAGCAGCCAGAGCTTTGGGGTTTCAAGTGCTGTGAGTTGTGTCTGTATCTTGGGGGAGTGACAGCTTAATCTTGTTGCTTGTCTGTATTGTTAAATGTATTATTGACAAGATTTTAAACATCTCCCTCCCCACGTGCACACATCCGCACACGCCGCCTTCTCCCTAACCTGCTTGGAGGTGGGATCTCCTCTCAGGGTAGGACTGTGTGCTTCTTGGACCTATATCCCAAGCTGCCCCCTGCCCTAACCCATTGAACAGCTACATAGAAACCCCCTCTGCCTACCCCGCTTGCACCCTCACATGCTCAGAGCTCACCAGGTGCTGCAGGCTGAAGATACAGGAAGTCTTCCAGTGACAATCCCACAACCCCTTGTTCTCCCTGCCCTTGTGCACCCCACATCCTTCCTCTACTGTGCATGAGGGGAACTGGACCAAGCTAAGGAGAGGAGGAGTGGGCAGGCAGGTCTCTCAAAGGGCCCCTGGTCTATTCCCTGCATGTGGCTGCTGCAAGGGAGACTCACCTGGACTGGGCAGACAGAGGGCATGTCATGTCTAGTCCTCTTAGCCACAGGCAGACTGGCTCCAAGACCAGATGCTCTTACAGGCATCCCCTGCAGGAAGGCTCGCTTCGAGATGGTCCCTGAGTCTGGGCTGAAACATGAGCAGCAAGCCCACACTAGTGTCACCTCTGCAGTGTTCAGGCTGTGGCTGTCAGAGAATAGGCTGCAGGTCTGCCAGCTGGGCACTGCCCATGAGGACCAGATCCAGGGGCAGAAATGCCAGTCTACAACCTAACTCAAGTGAAGTACATCACACAGGCTGTCTATTAGGGCTTTGCGAAATGGCACTGTTCCGTTTCGACTTGCATTTCGACATTTCGACAGAACAGTGTTCCGTTTCGAATTTTGTTTCGAGTCGAAACAGCTGGCCCGTTCTATTCCGTTGAAACAGTTTTGCCGTTTCAACACTGTTTCGATGTTTCGCCCATAGGCTATAATGGGGAAGGTGGAAACAGCCTATAACTCTGTCATTGCGGGCCTGATTTGGATGGAACTTGAAAGACTTGTAGCCTCTTCTGAGGGCATGAAGCCTGCCAAGTTTAAAGGAGATAGATGCCGGGGGTTTGTAGAAACTGCACCCCAAAGTCTTGAAAGCAAAACTTGTGTCACATGTACGTGTTAAGCCACAGTGAGGTCAAAACTTCAGGCATGCTAGTCCCTGCTGAGGCCACAAAGCCTGCCAAGTTTCAAGGAGATAGATGCAAGGGGGTTCAGGGAAACTGCACCCCAAATTCTTAAAAGCATAACTCATGTCATGTGTTAAGCCACAGGGGGTCAAAACTGCAGGTGTGCTATCCCCTGCTGAGGCCACAAAGCCTGCCAAGTTTCAAGGAGATAGATGCAAGGGGGTTCAGGGAAACTGCACCCCAAATTCTTAAAAGCATAACTCATGTCATGTGTTAAGCCACAGGGGGTCAAAACTGCAGGTGTGCTATCCCCTGCTGAGGCCACAAAGTCTGCCAGCTGTCAAGGAGATCAGTGCAGGGGTTCTGGGATCATGGACCCTTTGTTAATCTCAAGTCTCTGCTTTTGTATTATCCTTCCCCCTTGATGACTCTTCATCCGTGGCTGTCTCTGGTTGGTTGTCTCTCTGGTCACATGTCCATGTAGCCTTCTCCTAATCTGGTCTGTTCCCCCAAAACTGGGACTCAGGCCCCCTTCCTCTCTGGGGCCTTGTTGCTGGTGTCACTTATCTTGTGTTATGGGACAGTATGGTACATACTCCCTTTCGTTCCCAGGCTGTTTCCTAGACTATGTGTCCTTGTTGTGTTAGACAAAGCGTCTACCTTGAAGGCTGTGATCTTGTGTTATGGCATGCCCCCCTTCATTCTCAGGCTGTGTCCATCCATTGGCCTTTTTGTTCCAGACAGCCCCTCTACTTCCAGGGCCATGAGAAGCTGTGTGTGTACCTCCCAAGCTCTTTAGAAATCCATTTAACCCCTGCTGTCCATCTTGACCCCTTATAATGCATATATCTATACCTATAAGCCAATTCCTCCCAAAACAGGCCTTTAAATACTGTTTCTAAGCCAACAGCAGGTGCTGTCATATCCATTCCATGGACTCATCTGATAAGGTTTAAGGTGGTACATTCCACCCTACCAAGTATTGGTGGGTCACTATTGTCTGGTATATAAAAAGTTCAATCAGATTCATTAGCACCAGATTTGCATCGTGCAAGGATTGCACCTTGTGGTTTGATGCATGCACTGCCAAATGCAACCAAACATGACCTGGAGTCTTCTGTACTTTGCCTTGCAAAGCCTTCGCTACATCTGCTGGGATAGTGTTTGCTCTTGCTCCAGTATCTAACTTAAAAGCAACTGGCAAGCCAACAATCATGACTATGCTATACCAGGCCTTCTGGGTATCAAAGGTCCATGAATGCTAACTTGCAGACATTGTGCTGACATATTGGGCGCTGACTCCTTTTGCAGGCTTTGGAGCCTCTTCCTTTGATTTGCACATTTTTGCAAAGTGTTTCACTCCTGAGCATCTGTAACAAGTTTCTGCAAAAGCTGGGCAGGAGCGAGGCTTGTGTGTGCTTCCACACTTTCTGCAAGCTCTGCCTTTGTTAGCTGGATTGCCCACTTGTGGAGCGAACTTCACTGATGGCTTGCTTTGTTTTTGCAAAGTGCTCTGGTGTCACCATAATGATAAGTTTATATATATAGTAAATGCCCATTAGTCAGTTTAGGCCAGAATCAAAACTTAACTAGAAGTCAGAGAAATTGAAGCCTAAAGGATTTTAGACAACTAGTCAGAAACTGAGGACACCAAAGGTTCACCACAGTGGTATGGAAAGTCTCAGAAACAGAGGGCACTAAAAGTTCACCGCAGGGGAAAATTCCACTTGGTGGTCAAAACTTTCCCGCCAAGAAAATGTCCATGACATAAGAGCCGAGCCCAAATTTGGGAGTAGTGACGAGTTTGGGAAGGAGGGGCCCATGATGGCAACTCACCCAATATATAAACCGTAATCTATGGTCCCAGTTTGGAGGTAACCTCACTTGCAGAACACCGAAGGAAGAATCGCAAGTGTAGGCTGGATCAGACTGATCACCTGAACCACCCTCTCTGTGAACACGAATCCCTCAGTTCATGCTGAAGCTGCAGAGCAACCGAGTGAGACTGAAGGAAGGGGACTCATTCCTATCACTACTGTAGTGCGCAGGTTTGTTATTACCCTGAAATAGAATAGTTTTCTGATAGCATACTGTTAGGTTAACAATAATTTAGATTATTAAGAAGTATTAGCTTTACAGCTGAATACAAGGCATGACCTGTGGCCTAGCAATGCAGCTGACCACAAGGCAGATTGATAGCTAAGCCTTTGCTTGTGTCAAGTAACCATTTTAACTGTATTAAGCATTTTCTGAGTTAAAAGCAACAAGTATCTCTGTGTCTGTGTGCTAAAAAATCAGCTACAGCAAGAAGTAAGATAAGACAGGGAAACCATTGTTCTGGGTGCACTGGTTGTGTCCTTGAGAAGTATCTACTACTGTGTAAGGTTTTGCTAACATATTATAATGTTACTGTTACTTAACTTTCAGCTTTTAAAAAGTGCTAGTTCAGCTTAATAGAAATATGCTGTTACAAAGATTTGAAAAGCACCGCCCAAGTATTGCTTTTTTTGTTAACCATGAAGTCTTGCCTTGTTGTAATAAGTATAAAAGATCACCTCACCCTTAGGGGGGGGCATTTTGCCTTTTGCTGGCTTTATGGTCTTTGCTCGAGCAAATAAACAGCTGTCTTTCTTTACCCGCGTTGTCTGTCAATCAAATTACAGCTAGACAACGAACCTTAGGGAGATTTCTCCCACCACAAAACTCAGGCAAGAAATCAGGCTAGTTAAAAGACAAGACTTTACCAGATAAAATGCTCTTGAATCCTTTGATTGTTTCTTTTAGAGGTACCAGTTTTCCATCATGGCCTGTGAAGACTTCAGCAACCTGGAAAGGCTGTGACAAGAATCTCTGGATTTTTTTGGGCCCGGGCTACAGTTAATTTGTCTTCCTCAGACAGTTCATCCATTCCCAAAATAGCAATTATATCTTGAAGGGATTTGTAATCCTATTACGGGGAAGATGATTCAAGTTAAGTAATCCCTCAAGCCACATGCAAATGTTAACACTATACCTTATTCAAAAAGGCCAGCTCTCAAAATTCAGTTTTGTAAATCTGAAGAGAGACTCAGACCCTAGTTTGAAATAGATGTTTTGGGAAACAAAGTTGTTATACCTGAAGAATTTTCTGAACATCCGGAGCCACATCATAATGCTCTTGGTCCACAATGTTAGGGTCCATAATACGGGAAGTGGAATCCAGAGGATCTACAGCTGGATAGATACCCAGTTCTGCAATTGCACGGGATAATACTGTGGTAGCATCCAAGTGTGCAAAAGTAGTAGCAGGAGCAGGATCAGTCAAGTCATCAGCCGGTACATAAATAGCCTAAAATGAGACCCTCAGATCAGTTAGGCTCTGGAAGCGGTGAGACGCACAGGTGAAAGCCCGCTGCGTTTCTGCTCCCCCAACCCCCCGAGACCACCCAGCAGCCGCGGAGCTCCCCGCCGACTCCCAGCACAGCCAGAGGTAAGCGGGGCCTGTGGTGGGAGGGGGTTAACCCCTAGAGAGTACTACAGGATAGGGAGGTCCGGGTGAGGGAGATTCCCTGCCCTCCATCAATGCTGACCTCATGAAGGAACATCTTGAGAGGCTGGATACCTTCAAGTCAGCTGGCCCTGACAGTCTACACCCCAGGGTACTCAAGGAGCTGGCGAGCATCATAGCCCAGCCTCTGGCACGGATCTTTGAGAACTCCCGGCACTCTGGTGTAGTGCCCGAAGACTGGAAGAAGACCAATGTGGTGCCCATCTTCAAGAAAGAAAGGAAAGTGGAGCCAGCAAACTACAGGCCAATCAGCCTGATCTCTAGCTCAGGGAAGGTCTTAGAAAAAAGTTTATTAAAGAGGCCATCCTTAATGGACTGGCCAACGCCAACATCCTAAAGGATAGCCAGCACGGGTTTGTTGCAGGTAGGTCTTGCTTGACCAATCTCATTTCCTTCTATGACCAGGTTACCCATCACCTGGACAAGGGAGAAGAGACTGATGTCATATATCTTGACTTCAAAAAAAGCCTTCAATCTGGTATCCCATGATCACCTCTTGGGAAAACTAGCCAATTGTGGCCTTGGGTCCACCACGATATGCTGGCTGGGGAATTGGCTCCGTGGTCGGACCCAGAGGGTGATAAGTGATGGAAGTCAAATCGTCATGGTGCCCTGTGACCAGTGGGGTCCCCCAAGGCTCCGTCCTTGGACCCATATTGTTCAACATCTTCATCAATGATGTGGACACTGGAGTCAGAAGCGGACCGGCCAAGTTTGCCGACGACACCAAACTTTGGGGCAAAGCATCCACACCTGAAGACAGGAGGGCGATCCAGGCTGACCTGGACAGGCTCAGCAAATGGACGGATGAGAACCTGATGGTGTTTAACACTGAAAAATGCAAGGTTCTCCACCTTGGGAGGAAAAACCTGCAGCATCCTTATAGGCTCGGCAGTGCTACGCTGGCTAGCACTACGGAAGAAAGACTTGGGGGTCATGATTGACCACAAGATGAACATAAGCCTTCAATGCAATGCTGCGGCTAGTAAAGCGACCAAAACGGTGGCTTGTATCCATAGATGCTTCTCAAGCAAATCCCGGAACGTCATTCTCCCCTCGTACTCGGCTTTGGTGAGGCCGCAGCTGGAGTACTGCGTCCAGTTTTGGGCCCCCCAATTCAAAAAGGATGTGGAGAAGCGTGAGAGAGTCCAGGGGAGAGCCACGTGCATGATCACAGGTCAGGAAAACAGACCTTATGACAACAGGCTGAGATCTATGAGGCTCTTTAGCCTGGAAAAGTGCAGGCTCAGGGGTGATCGGATGGCCACCTACAAGTTTATCAGGGGTGACCACCAGTATCTGGGGGAACGTTTGCTCACCAGAGCACCTCAAAGGATGATGAGGTCGAACAGTTATAAACTACTGCAAGACCGTTTCAGGCTGGACATAAGAAAGAATTTCTTCTCTGTCCGAGCCTGCAAGGTCTGGAATAGCCTGCCACCAGAGGTGGTTCAAGCACGTACATTGAACACCTTCAAGAAAAAAATTGGATGCTTATCTTGCTAGGATCCTATGACCCCAGCTGACTTCCTGCCCTTCGGGCAGGGGGCTGGACTTTCTGATCTTCTGAGGTCCCTTCCAGCCCTCATGTCTATGAAATCTATGAGAACCCAGTTTTAAAATTAAGCCACTAATTGTTCATCATTCCTCAGACATGCCTACTATGCACTGCCATCTTCAACTAATAGCAACAGTGAATTCTATTGGAAGACAGACGCTACTTAATACCATACCTGTACAGATGTAATGGATCCTTTTTTTGTAGTAGTTATTCTTTCCTGCATTGTACCCATGTCAGTAGCTAATGTTGGCTGGTAGCCTACAGCAGAGGGGATACAACCCAGAAGTGCAGATACCTGGAGATCAAGAGGACAATAGCTTATACTAAGTTAACTAACCTGAATAGTTTGTTCTGAGAATTTCTGACAGAGAAGTGCTGTCTTATCAGTAAGGACCTGACCTACCAAAATTGTGATTTTGTAATCTGGCACTGCCTACAAGATCTGCTGGGGGGGGGGGGGGCTGAGGG
>NW_005841997.1:1057871-1079499 GCF_000455745.1 Alligator sinensis | reverse complement strand
GTCCCCCAACACTGCCGTGGCAGGCTGGCTTTTTCCCCTGGCTCGGGCTTGCTCCCCACTCCCCCATGCATTGGGGCTAGGTCCATTCCCCCCTCCCCCGCTTCATCTGTTCTGTTGCTGCCGCCTCCAGGGAGCAGGATGCTCCGTCCTGTGTCCCCACCGTCATGGCAGTGGGCTGCCTTCTGTCAGAATGCTTCTTCGCACTGTTTGTCAGCCAATCAGAGCGCAAATAAAGTGTTACAGACAGACAGGCTTAGGCTTTTATAATATTTGAATTTTACCAACATAGGAAATTTTGCATATATTAATAGGAAACTAGTTTTAACTCCACTAAAAAGATAAAGTCTTCTCAAAATCAAAGTTTCCACGTAAGAATCATATATAAAGCATTTCTCAATTTTAGTTGGCCTACATACAGAGATAACAGTTCTTTGATTCAAAGACAACACAGTTTCTGTTTCCAGAGTTCTCCCCATCACCATTTACATATTAGAGACTCTTATGTTTAAGAATCAGGCACTTTCTAGCAACAGCAGCACCTAAATGTCTGGAAATGTATACTCCAATGTAAATAAAATATATGAATTCCTTAATTTTGCTTTAAAAATTGGAAGCTGAAGTTACAATAGTGATAGCAACTGTTGCTAGAGGACTTGTTTGTGCCCTTGTGGCTTGCATTTAAACAGGTTTCTACTCTAAGGTAACCATAGAAACTGCAATGAAGAGTCTCATTTAAAAGTCTTTATTTCTGCTGGTAGGTTAAGATAGGAGACTGCAGCTAGGCTAGAATTTTAAAAAACAGTAAAAAAACACTGCTATCACACTAAAAGGGCCATATTTTATGTGGTGAGCATGTTTGTTATTACCCTGAAATAGAATAGTTTTCTGATAAGCATACTGTTAGGTTTACAATAATTTAGATTATTAGGAAGTATTAGCTTTACAGCTGAATACAAGGCATGACCTGTGGCCTAGCAATGCAGCTGACCACAAGGCAGATTGATAGCTAAGCCTTTGCTTGTGTCAAGTAATCATTTTAACTGTATTAAGCATTTTCTGAGTTAAAAGCAGCAAGTATCTCTGTGTCTGTGTGCTGAAAAATCAGCTACAGCAAGAAATAAGATAAGACAGGGAAACCATTGTTCTGGGTACACTGGTTGTGTCCTTGAAAAGTATCTACTACTGTGTAAGGTTTTGCTAACATATTATAATGTTACTGTTACTTAACTTTTAGCTTTTAAAAAAGTGCTAGTTCAGCTTAATAGAAATATGCTGTTACAAAGATTTGAAAAGCACCGCCCAAGTATTGCTTTTTTTGTTAACCATGAAGTCTTGCCTTGTTGTAATAAGTATAAAAGATCACCTCACCCTTAGGGGGGGGCCATTTTGCCTTTTGCTGGCTTTATGTCTTTGCTCGAGCAAATAAACAGATGTCTTTCTTTACCCGCGTTGTCTGTCAATCAAATTACAGCTAGACAATGAACCTTAGGGAGGTTTCTCCCACCACACTACTGAGACCAGGCCATTAAACTGCAGCTAAAGAATGAAAGTATATCTGGGTATTTGGCTTCTCGGAATCCTAGGATTGTAAGTATAACATGAATAATAATAGTAATATCTTTTTTAGTTAAAATTTCACAGTTAGTTGTAATTGTTCTTGTAATACCAATTCTTATAGCATTGTTTGAGAGGGAAGTGCATTTGGCGTATTGTTCCTAGTATACATAGTTATCGTGTTCTTGATGTTTATGGTGTTTCTTCAGGCAAAGCAATGTTATATGCATAGTAAGGAATTTTAAAATAAAATTGTGTTGTATGAACTAAGTGTGTAATCATTGTGGAATCGGACAATTAACAGGATACTCCCCCTGCCCAGTGCATCAAACAAATCAGTAACTAGTGTGGGATCTTTCTCTATTCCACAACCCATTAGAGAACATCTGGCAGTGTTGCTTTTGCTCCAGTGTATGCAAGCTTGCTTCTGCAGACATAACTGGGGCCTGAGCCCTGAGTACTTGTGAGAGCCTTTGCTCTGCAGGTATCCACAGCCTGTGCTAGGGTGAGGAAGGGATTTTCCAGAAGCCTTTCTTGGAGTTTGCAGTCAGTTACGCTGAAGACAGTTTTGTCCCTCCACATCACATCCTCAGCAAGTCCACATTCACAATGCTGTGCTCTGCTTCAGGGGTTTGGGTTGTAGACGTGTTGGTCTAAGGACATAGGCAGACAAGGTTCCTTGGGTGAATTTGATATCTTTTATTAGACCAACCCAAATGGTTGGAGAATAGTTATTCTCTCTGCTTCTGAGCTCTGTAACAAAATCATCTATGCTTGCAGGCTCATTGTATCTAAGTTGCCAGAACTGATACCTTCCAAATCCATGGTTTTTTTCTGGGTTCACAGTAGTTCTTGAATGCTGCAAGCACCTCTGCAAGGTTTTTTTTTACTAAGGTCTGCAACCACCCCTTGCATGTTGTTGTAAAACTCTAGGGCTTTATTCCCAATGCAGTAAAGCATGACTGCAATTTTATAATCCTCTGCCTCTTCCTCAGCCTTTGTGACTACAAGGTGTAATCGAAGCTTCGGTTCCTATCTCCTCCAATTCTCCCCAAGATTTCCAGTAAAGGATAATGCTGGTGGAGGTTTGAAATGCTCCATTTTTTTCTCTTTGAATGAAAACTGTAACCCCCTTAATCAGGCTGCTGGTGACTCCACCAAGGGACAGGTCACTTCTGACACCATACAGCAGGAGTAGGTAACCCTCCGGCATGGGTGCCAGAGTGTGGCAGTCAAAGACATTTTGCTTGGCATATATGCCTCTGGTTGGATGCAGGGAAGGGGCCAGGGCTACATGGCAACAGCAAGGATTGGGCCCCTCGTGGATCCCCTGTCATCCACCCCTGGCACACCAACACCTTACAAGTTGAAGTTGTTGTTTTTGGCACTGCCCAAAAATGTTGCCAACCCCTGCCATATAGTGTTAACTTTATGCCATTGGGTTCAGGGATGGGGCACTCGGACCACTGTACCCCTGGGGTTCTGTCCTCGAGTCACTATTCAGCAGAGACCGGTGGGGTGGTAAACAGCTTTATCTTTATTAGGAACAGGATTCATCACCTCACATGCTCACAGCTTGCAGGGAGAACTACCACCACCACAAACTACTTCCACAGGACATCAGGGGGAGAGACTGGGTCATCCCACAGCTGGCCCCTTACAGGTACATTCCTTGTACCACCCTGACCTGCACGTATTCATCCCATCCCCTTCCTGGGGGCAGGGGTGGGTGCAGGGGCAAGAGCATCATCAGGAAAGTCTACCCCTAGTGACTGCACTGTGCTGGGGAGCTGAGTTGTATCTGAGCAGGGGGAAAAGGAAACCCCCACTGGGGATCATGTGGGGAGCTCCTGTAGGAGTCTGAGGAAATGGAGCCTTTTAGGAGGCCTTTGTAACTCTGGACTTGCAGATGGGGAGGGGCACGTGTGTATTTGCGTGTGCACCTGTGTGTGTCTGCTCGGTGTGTGTGAACGCGAGTGTCACTGCGGGGAGGGGGGGGGGCTGAGTGTGTGTGTGCATGTATGTGTGGATCTATACGTGTCACTGCTATGTGCAGCAGAAAGTATTGTCTATGTGCTGCACCAGGCCCAGCAGTGCCGGGCAGGGGAGGAGGCAGGTCCGTGCTGACCCTTGCTCCAGCCTATTGTTCCCAGGAACCTGCCATTCCTCCCTGCACAGAAAGGGGCTGAGGCCGAGCTGAGCATTGTGTTCCCCGCCCCAGTCACTGCCCGGATGTGTCCTGACCACACAGGGCAGTGATCAGATCAGAGAGGGGCTGAGGATCAGGCAGCAGGGGCCTCTGTTTAACAAGGGCCCCCTGGACCAGGGCTGTCACTGTGCTTGGTCCACATGGAGAATGAAAGAGAATATGCCCAGAGTTCAGGGTCTAAGGTTGTCCCAAGCTGGGAAGACCCCCAGGCCAGGCCAGGCCAGGCCAGGCCAGACCAAAGGCACCCACAGCCCCAGCACTCAGCTCCTTGCCCGGGTGGGAGGGAGACCCCTGGTTGCCGTTGCCACATTGACATCACAGTGACATCACAATCCAAAGTCTCTGTGTCAGGCGCGGGATCCTCCCAGTGCTCTCATGACCTTCCCCACAGTCAGTTGCCCTTTGTAGTTGCTCCTGTTTTTAGTCTTTCCTGTTCCCCAGATTTAGTTGCTTAGTTTTTAGTTAGTTAATTAATTCTTTAGTATGTTAGTTTAGTTCGCTAGTTTGTTCATTAATTCATTAGTTAGTTCATTAATTCGTTATTTCATTAGATAATTTGGTCATTAGTTAGTTCATTAGATTGTTTGTTAGTTAGTTATTTAGGTTGTTAGATTATTAGTTAGAAGATAGTTATTGGAGTGTCTGGAGCGTGCGCCGGTTGGAGACGTGAGTGCCCTTTCTCATTCAGCCTTGGGGGCAGCCCTGGAGACACCGCACGGCCTGTCACGGGGACTTTAAGGAATTGTGGCAGGTTGCCAGCAGGGGCTCAGGTTGTGCAAGGGCCCCGCACTTGGCCCAATGCCTCATTCCCGCTCTCAGCAGTCAGTCTCCTCTTTCCTTCCCTCAGCTCCGGGCTGTGTTTGTTTGCTGCAGTGGGAGAAACTGTCCCCAGTGCACCTGTGCTCCAGCACCCTGGGTGAGACGTGGGCACGTGCCCCGCCATGGAAGCAATGAGGGCTGGGCAGCATGAGAGGCTTCAGGACTGCGTGGCCTCCCCTCCCTGCAGGGCTTCTCTGGCAGGCCAAGTCCATGCTGTCCCAGGTCCAATGTGGACAGCCCCAGCTCCATGCCCCACCCAGCTGTCACCCCTGCTCTTCAGCAGCAAGTTCCCTGGGGAAGGGGACCAGCCCCCACAGGCTCCTCACTCTGGGCAAGGTCCTGGCCCTGCAGCCCCTGCCCATGCCGCTGCCCTGGTAGTCTTCCCCCTGGCAATGGCACTGCTGCTCCCTTGCAGGGTGGAGCCCACACGGGCTCTGGGATCCCCATCCTTACAGTGGTGCTCAGTCCCACCCAGCCTGATGCACAGCCCTCATCTCCCCTCAGCACCACCTGCCACCCTGGGTGCAGACAAGTGGGCAAGAGGCAAACTGCCCCCCATTAAGGGGTCTCTGTGTGTACCCTCCCTGGGGGAAGGCTGGGAGAGGAGGGACCCTGCACCCGGTGAGTTTGAGTCCAGCCTGAGCTGGGGAGAGGCTTGTGCAGTTGCATGGGGAGGGGGCAAGGTCTCTGCATGATGGCACCCCCCTCTCCCTCTTCAGCCTCCGTTCCCAGGGGGCCGAGCTGGTCCAGCACCTCCCAGCCCCACCGCATTTTTTTCCCTCCTCCAGATGCCTGTATGGGGCCAGGACAACCCTCCCCAGACTTACTGCCCCTCATCCCCTTGTCCCCTGAGACCCACCCTCTGCCAGGTGCATTTGCATCTCAGGTGACCAGCCACATCCCTGGGGTCTCTCTCAGACCTGCTCCCTGGAGGGACTCCCACTGGACCCCCGTGGAGGAAGTGCCTGCCCTTGCGGCATGCAGGACTCCTGGCAGGTGCCACCACGTGTTGTGTCCCAGAGGGGCTGGTCGCCCTGTGCCCTGGCAGCAGAGTGGGCCCAGCTGATGTGTGGCCCCTTGTCTCCCCTCAGGACTAGGACCAGGAGCAGTGCTGGGGGCAGGTCGAGGGGTGGGCAAGTCCCTGCCAGCTGTGCCGGACAGCACTGCCAGAGGCCAGAGGTGGCCACACACACCCACTGCTGTGAGTCTTTCCCCTGCCCATGGGCAGGGAGGTGCTGATCTGGGAGTCAGGGGTCTCTCAGCAGGTGTCCCGTGCCCCTCCCAGCTCACGAGACCCTGGGGGAGAGTCTCCCTCTCCTGCCAACTCCAAAGGCCCTCCAAGAAGAAGTGAGTGGGTTGTGGGCTCATCCCCCAATCACAGAGACGGTCCTTCCCAACTCCGAGTGTCTGGGGGGACCTGGGACCTTGAGCTGGGAGGTGGGAGCTCACCTGAGACAGGTGATAACAACCAACCCCAGGGATCCCCAGGGCCCAGGTCTAGGAGCCCTGCCCAGCCCCAGGACTCTGGGGGCCACCAACCCTGCATCATGGGGAGATGGGGAATTCGCTGCCCAAGGGAGTCCATGGACCCAGCAGCTCTTTCCTTCCCCAGCAGGAGAAACCCTGTGGCTGGCACCGCCGGAGGCAGGTGAGTGGAACCCAGCCGGGGTGGGGGGCTGTGAGGGAGACCAAGTGGGCTGGGTGATGGCTGCATGGAGGGGTGGACCAGAGGGACAAGCCTGGGGCTGAGGTGGCTGCGTGTGCAGACTTACAGGCCGTGGCGTGAGACCTCTCTAACTCGCACTGTTTTATTTGCTGCAGCTTGAGCTGATGGCGCTTAGGGCCTGGCTGGCACAACAGGAGCAGGACGTGGCAGTCCTCCTGTCCTGGTAGGTGTGGGGCTGGGCAGGGAGCTGACTGTTCCTGTTGTGTGGCACAGGGGTTGGGGCACAAGCCCAAGGCCCATCCCTGCTTCTGGGTGTTTCTGTCCTTGGGGAAGGGGTGTTTTATAGGATGGTGCTGTCAGTCTCTCTGAACCCGCAAATGTTTTTTGTCTCCACAGTGTGCAGCAAAGGGAGGAGCAGCTCCTGGCAAGTTTATGGGTGGCAGAAGCCAGCAGGGCTGTGGGACAGGGGTGGGAAGAGGCTGAGAACAAGCTTGGCCAGACAGGGTAAATTCCCAGAGGATGTGAAAGTGGGGAACAGAGTCCTGACGCATTGCGTGTGGGGAGAGGTAGGGCCTGATGGGTGCCCAGGGAGGTAACGCTGTTGGGCGCAGAGGCCCGATACACTTGATGCAGCCATGGGCATGGTGTGATGGGCTGGGGTGATTCTCGTGCAGGCCCAAGTGGAGGACCTGCGGTGCCAGAATGCTTTCCTGGTGCTGGCACTCCAGGCCCAGAGGGAGCAGGGCCAGGCTGGGGATGACAGCCCCATGGAGGTGAGCCACTCTGCATGCCCCTGCCCCAGGAGGAGGGGGAGTGTGTGTGTGCCTGTGTGTGCACAAGGCAAGGCTGTCCCCTGCTGTGCCAGGCCATGCAGTAGAGGGGACGGGGTTGCCCTGGCTCTGTGGGTGGAGGGCTTGTGTGTGCAGTGCTGGGCACCATGTGAGCTTTGTGGATGTCACACTGTAGGACTGGTGGGGTGACATGTGTGCTTCACGGACCTCCCCTGCTTCAGGAATTGCTGTCCCCCAGTCTCCCCCCATACTCTGCCAGGTACCAGCTCTGGGCCAGGGGGCTGGATTTTCTCCTCACTGCCATTTTGCTTTTTCATGTCCAACAGCCTCCCATGGATGTGGTGGAGGAGTGCTGGCCACCCTGGAGGGGGCAAGTGGGGGACAGGGATGGGAGGGTGAGGTGTGGGGCTCTCCTGGGTAGCTTGTGGGCTCTGGCGCATGCTATGGGGTGTTGCAAGTGGTGCTTTTTGCAGGTAGGGGAGTTGTTCCTTCTCTGGTGCTGGTAGGGATGAATTCAGTCCAGGACCCATTTCTGACCAGTTCCTTTTTGTGCAATCAGGAGCAATAGCCCCTGCCAGGAGGAGGAGGCAGGGACCCAGACCAATCTGCCCGCTACTACAGAGCCCGGCACCCAGAGGGCCCTGGGCAGGAGCATGCCAGCACCATTGCCCTCTGTCTGGCGGAAGTGGGCTGCCAGGTTGAACCCCTGGCAAAGACAGACACTGGCATGCAAACAAAGGCTCGCCGGTGTCAAAAAGGGGCTGGATGCAGGAAGAGGTATGGTGCTTTTCGTACTGTTAGTTTGTGAGCCCTGGGATGTGAGGTGGATGGAAACCGGGTGATGATCAGGGCCCCTTCTGCCTCCAGGCAGGTCAGAATGACCCATTGTCCTAGCCGCCTGCGGAGGGTTCGGGATTGAGAGTATGGTCGGGGGTAGAAAGGTAAGAAAGATTTATTGACTTAACAAAAACACAACTACGCGTAGTAACAAGACAAACAATGACAGACAAAAGCAATTCATATCGGCAACTTATCGGCAGTCCCCTCTGATGCCTGATACACAGCAAGTTTCTCTTTTCACAAAGTTCAGCGAAGTCAGGTGTCCCCAATCAGTGCTGTCTGAGGGGTACTGGGAAGAACCCTGGAATGCAGTCCTTGGGCTCCTCGAGGTCCATGGGCCCACTGATCCAGGCAACAGCTAACTAATCCTTTTCACAGAGCTGTATCTTTCTTCAGAACGATTTCTGGATGTTCTAACTAATTTAAAGATTCTGAATGGTTCTCATAACATACGACCACTCAGATTCTTTTTACTTCAACTGTCTTTAGACTGACTAATAGCAGTACAAACCTTGCATTTCTTTGATAAGGTCATTTTAACTACGCTACAGGGCCTTACTACTTCAAGGCTTTGCTAAATTTACTAGGCCTTACTTTATACAAGGTTTTACTACATTTTAAACTTTAATTAGGCTTTGAGCAACAATATATAGCTTAATATCTAAACAAATACAGAAAAACACTTAGTCTAATCTTCATAGAGCCTTCAGCAAGCACCTTTATCACACAGACATAATTTCAGCTGTCACACCCATGATGCCCATCCCACAGGGTGCCAGTGCCCTGTCCCAAGCAGTTGTCTACTGTGTCAGTCCCTCATCATGTCTCGGCCTCTGGATCCTGTGCTCATGCAGCGTGGGGGCCACATCTTGGGAGGGGATTTCCCCCAAGCTATATGAAGCCTCAGGAGGCTGGTGGGAGGGGTCGGTGGTGGATTTGTGCACACCAGGACACGGTATCCCAGTCCCTTCTATCTCCATCCATGTGGGGCTGAGTGGGGAGCAGGCCATCCACTTCTACTGGGGGAGGGGGCTGGTTTCGGAAACAGCTCCATCTCCCTCTGAGCTATGAAATGCTTTTTGTCTCTGTAGTGCCGGGCAGAGGCAGGGGAAGCTGTGGGTGAGTGTGTGTGGGGCAGGGGCAGCAGGGCTCTGGGGCCCTCGGGGAGGAGGCCAGGGATGGGGAAGGGAGCCAGGAAGGGAGCAATTCCAGATGGGAACCCAGCAGGGGCCTGACACACTCGGTGCAGGCCTGGGCAGGCAGTGACAGGCTGTGCACAACCTCTCGCATCCCATCTTGGGAGAGCTGTTTGAGGGGAAGTTGAGGACGAGCAGGATGAGGAGGAGCCATTGCTCCTAGGGAGAATGGCAATGCAGAGATAAGCCCGTCTGGGTTCCTGTACCCTGGCGGTGGGGGGCTCGTGTGTGTGTGTGGGGGGACAAATGTTTTGCGGGGGGAGGGGGTGCGTACATGGCTGTGTGCTGTGATGTTGCGGTGTGCCACTGTAGTACCCATAGGGTGCTAGTACCCATAGGGTGTGGTGTTTGAGTGGGAGGGCAGTACTGCACTGACCTAACCTCATTCTTGGATTGGTGTCCTTGGCCTACCAGTGGGGACCAACTCTGGGACAGAGGAGCAGGAGGGTGGATTTCATCCTCAATGGCATTTAATTTTTTATTTGCAGCTGATGCATCAGGAGGTGATGGCCTGGGACAGCTTGCCAGCCCTGCAGGGCTAAGTGAGGGATAGAGGGGGGAGTAGGCGGTGCTCCCACAGGGGCCTGTGGGAGACTGGAGAGGTGGTGGGGCACTGGGGTGTTGTGTGCAGCATTCCAGCTGCAGGGTAGGTTGGAGGTGCTGGGAGCAGTGGTGTTTGCAGGTAGGGGAGCTCTTCTTTCATAGAGCCTGTTGTGCTTGAATTCAGCGGATGATCCATCTCTGACCAGTTGCTTTTTGTGCAATCAGGAGCAAATACCCCTCCAAAGGGATTGAGGTGGGGACCCAGACCAGCATACCCCTCACCAAGGAGGCCATCACCCAGGCAGAGGGCCCCGGGCATCAAGACACCTCCACCCAGACAAAGGCCCTCTTCCTGGCTGACAGAGCAACTCACTTCCAGGGATGGAGGCCAGAACCAAGGGGCATCATGACAGTCTAAAAAAGACAGGACAGGGGGAAAAGCATGATACTTTTCCTTGTTTATTTCATTTAGTTTAGTTTTGTTTTTTAAGGAAACGTTTCATGCTGCAAGCCACATCCAATCCAAATCTATGAGTCAGTCCAGAAACATAAGTGGCCCTACAACTGGGAAGCTTGATGCTTTTCTTAGCATTAGGTTGTGAGTGTGGGATCAGTGAGTGGAGCTGAGGAAGGGCTGGAGCCAGGACTCCATTCCCAGTCCTGGAAAGGTTCTCACAGGTTAGGAGAAGGACAGACTGAGGGCCAGGACCCCTGTGTTCCTTCCCAGCTCTGGAGGCCTCTGGAGGAAAGAGGTGAGTGAAGGGGAAATTACTAGTGTGTCTTCAGGAAGTGCCTTGCTTGCAACTCCCTCCAGTGCCCTGGGTGTCTAGGTGGGGCAGGGCTGGGGCAGGGGTGGGGGTGCTGCAGGCTTGGGCTCTCTGTGCTGGGAGCTGTCCCTGCTGTGTATATCCAGACTGCAGCCAGAAGCCACACCTAGGAGCAGGCAGCACAGAGGGAGGAAGGGAGATGGGTCTGGGATGGTGCCCAGGGCCAGTCCCTAGTACGGAAGCAGTGATGGAGGGAGAGGAGGCCTGGGCATGGGGTGGTTGAAGTGGCAGGGGCCTGGGGGTTTGGGGTGTCTGCAAGGTGACCTGTATCTCTGCCTCCCACCCCCAGTGCTGACACTGCAGCAGAGGGGAGGAGGAGAAGGTGGGGAGCAGCACAAAGGTGAGTGTCCCCCCTGCAGCCCAGCAGCTCCCAGGCCTGAGGGGCTGTCCCCACAGCCCACACAATGATCGGGTGCCTCCTGCCTCCAGGTCGGTCAGAATGACCTGTCCTGCCTCTCTGCTAGGGCCCTAGTGCCCTGTATGGACCAGCTATCTCCTGGGATGGCCCCTCATTGCCCACCTCTAGGCCCGAGGACCCTGCTGCCAGGGGTTCACCCCGGGGTCTGGAGCTCAGAGCTTCTGGCCTAGGTGGCAGGCCGGCTGGGGAGAGAAAGCCCCACTCAGCCATGTGTGAGAACCACGTACTGCTTGCTGCTGGGAGACTCTCCTTTACCCCGCGGTTGTTCCCTGGGGGTAAGCAGAGGGGCTGAGATCGACACCATCCCACTCATACTAGTTTCTTCTCACCTGGTCTGGACTCCACCCTGAGTGCACCCTGACTCTGCCTCTTCTCCCACAGGTTCCACCTAGCCTGGATATTCCTGTGCTGCTTCACCCTCAGGCGGTGAAGACATGTACTCCTCCCCTCCCCATCCACCCCTGTCATCCCCTCCCTCCATCCTCCCCTGCCTGATCGGGGATAGGCCCACAGGATGACAGTGTTGGTGCCTCTGCCTCTCTGAGCATGTAAGTAGTTCCTTGTTCCTTGTAGGTTTCTGCCGCCTCTTTGTTTGGCTTCTTGTCTTGGGCACACGCTCCAACAGAGGGTCCTAGTAAAGCCTAAAGTTGAGATTGCCTCCCTCACTCTCATGTAACCTTGTAACAGGCCCCTGTCTGACTCACCTCAGCACTGCGACTCAGGTGGCCCAACTACATTCAAGGAGCTGTTGCCATGCCGAACAGTGGAGCCTTGCCGATTGGCCAAGCGGCTGGCTGCAATGGCCCAAAAGTGGGCCTGGAGATGGAGACAATGGGGGCTTGCACTGGGACACTGTAAACTTGTTTGGACGCTCTCCTCATGGCCAGAAGGAAGCCAGTGGTTTTCCCCAAGGCCAGCACACCCGGGGAAGCATTGGACACCCATCTTGCTTCTGTAGCATCCAGGAAAAAAACCCAGAAGCTCAACGTGCCACTGGAAGGAGTCCAGCAGGTCCCCCTGGAGGCCGAAATATCCAGAGAAACACCACATGCTATCCTGACTGCTGGAGCATCGGGGACCCAGGCTGACACTCTCCCTCCCAATGGAGTTGGTAGCACCTCAGATAAGATGTAGCAGGACCCCAAAAGGCACATGGAAGCCTGTGCCAAAGTATCCAGCTCAGGTGGGACTGGCAGAGGGCTGCCCAGGGTGATCTTTAGTGGGAAACAGGTGAAGAACTCCAGCAAGGAGGCTTCCGAGCAGCACGTACCCAGCCAGTACACCTGCAGGCTTGAAGCACTCCAGCAAGAGGCCATTGGGAAAGTGGGCCTCACATTGGGGTGGCAGGGGCCACCACAAGATGGTACCATCCCTGGCCTAGTGTCAAGACCGGACAAACTCATGTGAAAAAGGGAACACACTTGGAGGTAAAAGGTCCTGATGGTGGGTGAGTGAGGGGTGCACCAGGCACCAGACCAACTCATGCCCCGGAAAGGAATCTCTCTTTGTGGAGGCATCGTTTCCCTACTTGGCTGCCCACTACTAGCCATTTAACTTCCATTATCTGTTTAGTTGTGATTTTGGACATAAAAGGCAGAAGCAGTATCTTTGCGGTCTCAGTTCTCACCAGACACCTAGCATAGAAGAAAAGATGACATCGTCATGCCGAGATGTCACCAGGGCTAATTACAAGACCTGAGTAGAAAGGGCTGGGCTGTAGGGGAGGAGGAGCCCTAAAGAAGTCAGGGCAACGCAGTCACACCTGGACCTAAAGGGAACCACTGATCACCACCTCCAGGCAAGTGAAGATTCACCCAGTGGAAATAATAAAGTCATGTCATGGCGTGGTGTGACCCAGTGGGGTGGGATGTACCTGCAGCTGGCATGAGCCTATCACAAACCCTCTCCCCCCTGCAGTAGAAGACTCTTCCATCAATTTTCCCTATCCCCGTTCTGACACTAGGTCAAGCTCAGGACGATTGCAGTGGGGCCTGGTGTTGTCAGTGGTATCCTAAGAAAGAACTACAGAGGGGTGAGGATGCTGTAGCACTACAGACTCCGTGTGCAGTTGGCCTAGGCATAGCAAGATGCCTGATCCAGCCCATTGCCTGACTTCCCATTGGATCCAGAGCTGCCCTGTTTCCTAGGGCCAACAATCAAGCTGTCACAGTAAGTCCCCTGTAAACCCTTTCCATGATCTTTGAATTGTAGGAGAATGCCTTGAGGGCTGCCTGACATGGGCCGGGGGTCCCTTTTGCTGCTGTCCCAATGTGGCAGGTAAAGCTTTTCCAAAAATGCCCTTCATTGTGTTTTCCTTGGTCTTTTCATTTTGATAGGTTCACATACAGAATGAGTGACATTCAAGTAGGGCAGTGATGGTGCAAACAAAAGGTGTGTATCATAGTTTCCTGCATACAGCATTTGTCAAACTATAATATACACCTTGTTCTTGAAAGGCAGAATGAAGACAGAAAGGTCTTGACTTGTAGTACCTAACTGGGGAGCAGCAGCAAGGAGCCTGCTCATTTTGCTGCACCCTGTAGATCACATAAAGATTTGACTTTTGCTTTTGCTTTTGGCAGAAACTGTTCTCACCCTATGTCTTGCATGTAATGGACAGTGGGATTTCCAGGAGCATTTTTTTTTGCAAAGTGGGTATATATTTTTTTTAAAAATGAAGTACTTTCTAGGCTGACATATTAACAAGCCCCTGCTCCTGGAGGACAGTATCTGCTGGAAGAGAGGGAATGTTGCCCAGTGTCGAACGAGCAGAGCAGGGCTAGGCTGATCCTGTCTCACTTTTGCTCTCTCTTAATATGTACTTCGCTGCATTGGGGGTTGAAGGAAGTCCCAGTCTTAGTGGGGCGCTGCAACTCAAGCCCCAAAGCTTTGGCCAGGGCAATTAGACCTGCAACTGCCATTCCCTCCCTGCAGACAGGCAGGCATTGATCTCTCAAGTGGACTGGGGAGGGACACTGGGACACCATTGAAGCTGTGACCAGAGCTTACATTGGAAAGGCTGTGGCTGGAGTGGGAGAGGAGCTTGTGTTTTTCTCTTTTTCTCTTTTGCTGAGTATCCTGCTCCAGGTCTGGCCTCTCCTCCTGCAAGCACCAACCCCACAAGATCCATTCCCAAAGCTTAGTGTCATGGGCAAAGTGTCTGCGTGCATGTGTGCAATACGCTGGCTACTGGCAATGGCTACGTGAAGAAAGCTGCATGAAACTAGCCCACCCTAGTGCCTTGAAGAAGGGTCTTCACTGTCCTGATGTGGAAATCACAGGGGATTTCACTCATACAGGCTTTTTGGTCTGCTTTATTTTTGTCTCTCGTAGGCAGAGACCTGTCCTTCCAAGGCATCCTCACAAGGATCACAACTGTGACATGATGGAGCAATTATCAGCAGCCCTTAGTCACAGACCTGCACATAGAGAGACAATGATGGGTGTATGATGGTTATTTTGTACTTGGAACTGAGACAGGTGTGTGATTAGGGAGCTGCAATTATGACTGAGCAGGCCTATTTCAGATGAACTCTGGTATCCTGTGTGTGGAGGGCGATAGAAAAGTCACCTTAAGCAGCCCATGTCATGTCCCCTGCCTGGGATCCATCCAAGTCAAGTACTGAGGTTTGCAACCTGGACTGTCCACACCCTGGTGCACAGCATGAAAGTGCCCACCTGGATTGAAGGACAGCACTTGTGCCCAGGGCTGCATGCATTTCTTTTCCTGAACAAACGTGCACAATATGATCTAATCATCACAAAGCAACTGAATGAAACTTTGAAACTTATGAGAGGCACTTGCAGATACACTCATGTTCCTTGCCTGTCTCTTCTGTCTCGTATCCCTCCTCCTCATCTTCGACATCAAGAGGCTAAATAAAGAGTCTACAAAAAGCTGCCTATATTCAATTCACTACCAATTTTTGAGGAACTTGATGACCCCCATAGGCCAAGGCTTATGTCAAAGAAGGCCATTTTGGAGTGTGGGAAAGAACTGAATCATGAAAGCTTTGAGATGAAGGAAAATGGACCCAGTGATGCAAGACAATTGACCACATTAATACATTTCTTATCATGGACCCCACTTCTAAACCTCTTGGCTTTGACTAAGGCAGAGCTGGACTATGTTGAACACGGTGGACAACTAGCTGCTTTGTAAATGGCATTTTATTAAAGACCCCAAGTACGAGTGCAGTGAGATCCAATCTGCAGCACGTATCATGGAGGAATATCCTATTTATCTTTTTAATAATTGTATCAGAGGCCTGCACCAGGTGACTTCCCATGGATGCTGCCTCTGATTTTCAGAGCAGAACTAGGACACTCATTTTCTGAGTGGGATGCACCAGGCAGCGCTCAAACAACTGGGAAGGTGAAAATAAATAGGGTTTTGATGAAAGTACAGGGCAGGGAGCCGGGAGACCTCAGTTCTATTCCCAGCTGGCAGAAGCGTTGAAGAAATCTTGGGGAGGCCACTGAGTTTTCCTGTTGCTTACTGCCTCCATCTACAGCATGAGGATGATAATCACCTCACAACACAGTGGGAACATTTCCTTCAGTACTACTGGCGCAGTGTTTGAGACCCTTAGGTTAAAGGCGCAGTGGGAGAATGCAAATGCCTAGAAGCAGAGCTGTGCGCCCTATCATAGCTATTCTGCATGCAGAATTAATGTCTCTGGGACCTTATTTCAATCACGGTCACCTTGAGTGTATAAAGTTTTAGGTTGGGAGGCACCAAGTTATCCATCAGACTGATCATGTCTTGAGTTTGTTTTATTACCCGGCTTCTGCGGTGTGCCTCTGTTAAGTCCTCACCTGGCTTTGTCTGCTTCTGTGTGGCAGTATGATTGTTCACAGCTTGCAAGTTCTATCCAGCCCATTTATTTGCTGTTTCCACTTGAGTTTCCAAGGTAATAAGTTTTGAAGAAATCCCACCCCCCATCCCCTCCCCTTACTGTGTTATTGAAAAAGGATCCAGTTTGACTAAATCCTGTTTTGTGAGTTAGGTCCCTTGAAGGTTTCGTGCCTGGGAAGATAATGACAGTGGCCGGCTGTTTCCTCTGCTCATGTGCACTTTGTGTTTGATGAGGTGAATAATTTCTGAAGCATGAACGTGCTCTTGCCAGCTCTTTCAGTGGGCCAGAGAGGCCTGTGTCTCCTCCTCTCTGTCAAGTAGTATCATTTACAGACCTCCTTTCACTCACACAGGCTCCGTTCCATCACTGCCTCGGTGTAAAGGACTTAACTCGATTAATTTGTATGCTAAGGAGGCCAAAGAAAGTCTAAGCTCTCATAACCTCTTTAAAGTATGGCTTCTACCAGCTTCTTGGCACGTTAACAACACTGGAGATGTGGGCAGATGAACAACTATATCGTTTTAAAGGGGACGACTTACCACACAGGATCACAGGTAAACTGATTCATGGTAACTGTTTCGTGTGTCCGCTCGTATACTGTAGCAAGTGAAACCATGCTGTGGTAAATTAACCTTGTTTAAATCAGGGGTTGGCTGCTTTGTTTTATAGTTTCATAGTCTCATAGTTGTTAGGGGCCGGGGGGGGGACCTTACAGATCATCGGGTCCAGCCCCCCTGCATGTGGGCAGGAAAGACCGCTGGGATCAGAGGACCCCAGCAAAATGGACATCGACGCTTTTTGAAGATCACCAAGGTGGGTGACTGGACCAGCTCAGGGGGGAGCCTGTTCCAAACCCTTGGTACTCGATTTGTAAAGAAGTTTTTCCTTATGTCTAGCCTGAAGCGATCCTCAGTCAGCTTGTGCCCATTCTGTCTTGTCCTCCCCTAGCGGGACTTGGTGAGCTGATGCTCCCCCAGGCCCTGAAACTTCCACTTACTGAGAGATGGATACAGCAGACTCAGCTGACCTTTGGTAAGTGGGTATAACTGTTTGTCTATCCCAGCAAGTTTCAGCCAGGGTGCCGTGACAGACTGGGAGCCTTGACATCCTTTCAGGGGTGCCACACATTGTATGCATTGTATGGTGTCAAAACATGAATACAAGATCCACCCAGAGATTTCAAATAGGAATCCACGGTCTTAAAAACACTCTAACCTGTTATGCTCTTTGAGTTATTTGCAACAGAAGAATTGCTCTATTGTTTTTCCATAGCCAAAAAACAAATGAAAACAGAGCTGGCATTTTCTGATGGGTGCCTCAAGTCTACAGAGTTTGGGACCATTAGTCTATCCACTCTTTTCTTACACATTGATAGAGTAGAAATAAAATGTAAGAATAAGTGTTTCACTTCTGAATTTGGTCCCCTGTAAAAGCACCTCCTGATAAAGGGTTAGAAATTCCTTCCTCTTCCCAACCAACCTGAGAAACTTCTGTAAAAAGAACTGTTTTTCCTTGGAGCTAAATCTTTTCTTCCAAAACATGGATCTGTCTAATTTGGGATTAGGACAAGCAAAGGGTTATCAGAGGCAGAAAGCAACAGGGAGTAATCTGTAGCTTACACAGAAGGATGGACGATCTAGTGGTTAGCGTACTAACCTAAGATTTGGGAGAGCTGAATTCAAGACTGCTCTGTTCCCAGTTGATTGTCATCACCTCTGCCTATAGCCAGCTCATCTGCTTTCAGTAATTGAACATATTTAGCAACAGGGGAATAGTCTGGCAATTTGCAAGTCTGCTGAAGAAATGTTTGATTAAATGTGAACAACCACTATATCTAAGAATTCAGAGATGTTTTTGGGAAATTCACAGACAGAAAAAGAGGTGCAGTGCATCGCAGAAATAATTCTCTGTAAATGTATTGCCCCTGTCTATGGATGAGATGCAGTTAAGCAGTTTTGGTTTCTTCCAAAAGATGGCAGTGTTGCACAAAAGTACTAGCCAGTTTACTACTACACTGTCTGACAAGACATAATGCAAAAGACAGTCACTCCAGAGTTCATCTACAGTAATTCTCCTATGATATTATGCAGACAGGGTTCTTTGGGTGAATCTGATACCTTTTATTAGATCAACTTAAATAGTTGGAAACATTTTTCTTAGCAAGCTTTCGGGTTTAAAAACCCTTTGTCGCACTGAGGAAGCATCCGCAGTTGGTGTGTGCTCTTCCCGGATGGAATGATACCCCCGTGATATTATGACACTAGTGGAAATCCAGCCTTTTTGGCATCATCACAGACCAAGCAGAGCTATCTTCATGCAAAAATGTCCTTTGGTTTTCTAACACTTCTTTCTTTTAAACTAAAGTCTGCTTCACAACAACTTAGTAGCTAAGATTCTGTCTTTTTAAAGTAGTAATACAGGAAACCCTCACTATTTGTGGGTTTGGCATTTGCGGTTTCAAATATTCACGAATGCCGAACCCACTTCTTAAATACACTTAAAGGAGCTCCTCGGGAGCTCCGCACTTGCTGCCACTGGGTCCCCGCTGCTGCTGCCAGGCTCCCACCATTGCCAGAGCAGCCGTGCCACCCCACCAGCCACCAGGGTCACTGAGTTCATGAACACAGATGGCATTCATGCACACAATGCCTTATTTGTGGATTTCGCCATTCACGGGGGATACGAGAACATATCATATCCCTCACAAATGGTGAGGGTCACCTGTACTTGAATACTGAAAAATTGTTGTGAACCATCCAAAATGCAATAGAAATTTCTTTTCTTTTCCTTTTGGAAAACCTCAGTCTTTATAAAAAAGCATGTGGTTGAACCGCATTCTTTCCATATTTTTTAAATATGAGTGAGGTGCATTGCATGGGCAAGAATTTCAGGTCTGCATGGCTACCTATAGGCAGTCCAGAGGATGAGGAATATAACTTTGTGTGCCTCTGAATATTTGTGTAGTAGAACAAAGTTCCTTTCACATAAGATTTACTGGGTGAAAGTTAATAGCTTATATAGAAATGCCGGTCTATAAGATGCAGAAATCATCAGTCTTAGCCCAGAAGGGAGGTCATACTGGTTGATTACCTGGCATCCCCGCTCCGTGGACAGAGCTCACAGGGGGGGCACCAGTGCTCCCGCCTGCCCCTCCCCCTGCCCATTGCCTAAGCAGGGAGCACTGCCAGTCAGGGGGTGCACCAGCACTCTCAGGGGATGCACATGCACCCTCTACATGTCACTCCTCTGTCCGAGTGTCCAAAACAATGTGTGTGCATTAAATTTTGCATGAAAATCGGTAAAACACTAAGTGAAACATTTGAATGACTTAAAATAGCATTTGGTGATGACACTATGAGCCGTGCAAGACTTTTTGAATGTTATTGTTGGTTTAAAGAAGGACGATCATCAGTCAAAGTGATGAGCATTTCAGATGCCCGTCAACATCATGAAATGATGAAAATGTGGCAGCGGTTCTCAGTTTGGTTCGAAATGATAGGCGATTGACTTTCTGAGAGATAGCAGAAGAAGTTGGAATTCCTGTTGGTTCATGTCATTCAATTCTAACCAGCGATTTGGGAATTAAATGTGTCTCAGCAAAGCTTGTACACCGTCTGTTGTGTGATGAGCAAAATAAATGTGAGTGTTTGTGGCATCAGATTTGCTTCAAGTATCGTTGATGATGAGAACTTTTTATCAAGAGTAATAGCAGGTGATGAAACATGGGCATACAGATATGATCCAGAAACAAAGCAGCAATCATCACAATGGAAATCTCCTTCTTCGCTGTGACCAAGGAAGGCGCGACAAGTGCACAGCAAAACAAAAGTGATGCTGATTGTTTTCCTTGACCAGGAAGGAGTGCACTATGAGTATGCACCACAAGGACAATCAGTCAATCAACACTTCTATTTAGAAGTTTTAAAACATCTTTGTGATGCAATTTGGAGGAAATGACCAGAAAAGTGGTGTCTGACTCTTGGATGCTTCACCATGACAATGCGCCTGCCCACTCAGCACAGCTTGTGAAGCAATTTTTAGCCAAACACCATATCCCACAAGTGCTGCAGTCTCCATATTCACTTGATATGGCCCCACACAATGTTTTTCTCTTCCCTCAACTAAAGAAAACCTTGAAAGGAATAAGATTTTGTGATGTGGAAACCATAAAACAAAATGCAACTGAGCAGCTTTTAGTGATTCCACAAATTGCTTATCAGAGGTGCTTCCAACAATGGCAGGAACATTGGAAGAAGTGTGTGGCTGCAGAAGGAGCATGCTGTGCTTCAAAGGAGATTAAGCCAAAACCCTTGTAAATAAAATATATTGTTTCCTACAGCATCAGTCTCAATACTTTTTGAACAGACCTCGTATGCTAATGCTCAGTAAATTAGGCTACTATACATTAAGCATGTGTGCTAAAAAAATGTGTGCTTTTGCTGCTGCACATTAGGGCAGCCTAATGCACATTTAGTTAGTACCTCATATTAGAGGTACAAAATGTAATGCATGGAACATGTAGACACACTTGGTGAGTGCTCAGTAAGGTTTTACTTCCAGCTGCAAAGATGGCCTCTAGTGCCTGCCACTACATTATATTTTTCCCCCATTTTTTCTCCCTTGCTTACATGCTATTTTTTAAGTACAGTTTTACTTTGAAAATTGATTCTGTAAAATGGTCCCTTCATGCCTCACCCCAGAGGAAAACCACATCGTTTTGCTAATCGCTTTCCCTTGACATCTTAACCTGGGAGCTGAAAATGAAGCTGGGCTTCTGAGCATTGCATAGTCTAATAAAGACACTGAAAATTAAACATTACCCAATGCTTCTCTAGGGACTGAATGAGCTAGAAGAGAATGTAGCTCGCCCCCGTCAGCTGGGCTGGCTCTGCAAGTGAGAGAGGAACATCAGAAGCACTGAAAACTTTTTTTTAGTCACTAAAAGTTAGTGGAGCTGACTCCAGATCAAGCAGCAGAACTACCAGGATAGATTTTGCCATTTCCATACACTCTTTCCTCATGCCAAAACCACACATTAAGCTGATTTTAAATGTTGTACTTTTATACAGGATGTCATAGAGTTTGGCCCTAACACATAAATACTGTACACCTCAGTGGGAGCAGGATGTGGAAGAAGGATTGAACCATTAATGCAGACCATAATTGGTGCTAATCCAGAAAAGCAAGGAGGTCCTGAACCAAAAGACCAAAGATGACTGAAGTCAAGTGATTCTTATTGACTGTCATGGTTTTTGGGTCAAGTCCCTAAATGTCCTTAACATTAAGCATGTGATTATTCCTATTAAGGCATTAGTAGGAAGACAAGGGCTACTTGCAGACTTGAAGTCAGGTGCGTGTGTAAGTGCTTTGTTGGATCAGGGCCTGAGTCACTTTTTCCAAAGTTCAGTTATGCTCCCAATTATTCAGTAGCATTTCCAGAGGCTTCCAGCATTGCAAAGAAGGGCTTTTGCTAATAATGAATGCTGCCAGCAGCTGGGAGACCCACTTGTCTGAACATGCCAACATTAAAATTCATTTTGTTTTTCTGTTCCTTCAGCTTTGGGGAGTTAATCTTTACTTGAGATCACGGTAGTGTCACAACCCAAGGGTGTGATTTTTTGTTTTGTGAGTGCTTCGGCACTGCTAAATTGTTCCCGCTAAATTGCAGCTTCTTTGCACGGTGGAGTTTTCTGCTGCAGAGGAAAACCCCGATGCAAAAGAATTCCCGCCACCAGTAGCTTTCTTTGCAGGGTGCATTTCTTTGTTGCAGCACAGAAATGCACGTTGCAAGGAGTTCCCACCATTCGTATTCAAATTTGTGCCCCACCATTGGCTAGTTCTAAATTATTCCCACGTGGCGGCTAGCGATTGGCTTGCTAGCCATATAAAAAGCTTGAGTGGTTTCC
>NW_005841997.1:1053048-1057708 GCF_000455745.1 Alligator sinensis | reverse complement strand
TGTTCACGGGAAGGAACTCTAGTCCGCCTCTCTTCTTTTCTATCTGTAACTGCAACTCAAGCAAGTTTTCCTGCCTGCACCACGACCATCTTCGGTGTAAGTAAATAATCTTAAATCAACCATTACGCGTCCGTGACTAATTCTAGCGTGTCGTCTGTTTTCTCCGACCCAGCGTGCCCGGGCTGCTGGCCACAGCCCGCGCGGCGCGAAAAAGGGCCCGGATCGCTCCCGGCCCGCACAGGTAGTAGGTAAACAAAACTTGCTTTACTTTTCCCTAGCATAAAATTTACTTGAAATTACTGTAATAAAATACAAAAAAACCCAAAAAACCCTTTAATGAGACAAATGAAACCCTTTTAATGCTTCTAAAATGATAGCCAATAACATTTTCTTCTCTTGCCCAGCTTCATACATTTACAATCCATTGGGTGAAGAGATTAAATCTTCTGGAAGGTTAGTAGGCCTGTGAGAGTTGGCAGCGACCCGATATGGCTTTGGATCCGGCTGCTTCGGATGGCCGCGATCCGATCCGGAGCTCCGGACGGGGTTTCCGCCTCGATCTGCCTTGGTGATCCGGCCGTAGGGTATAATGGGGAATCAATGAAATATCTATAATGTTGTTGTTTTTTGTCCAATTTGGATGAAACTTGTAGGTATGGTAGCCAATGCTGAGAGCATAAAACCTGCCAAGTTTCAAGAAGATCGGTGCAGGGGTTTGGGGGAACTGCACCCCAAATTGAAAGCCAAACTCTTGTCACGACTGTGTCACACCACAGGGGGGTGAAAACTGCAGGGGTGGTAGCTCTTACTGAGGCCACAAAGCCTGCCAAGTTTCAAGAAGATCGGTGCAGGGGCTTGGGGGGAACTGTACCGCAAATTGTTGAAAGCAAGGCTCCTGTCACGTCTACGTGTTACAACACAGCAGGGTCAAAACTGCCAGGCTGGTAGCTATTACTGAGGCCACAAAGCCTGCCAAGTTTTAAGGAGATAGGCACAGGGGCTTGGGGGGAGCTGCACCTCAAGCTGCGGACAAGCAAAACTTGTGACATGGGGGACACTGCGTGTGTTAAGGCGCAGCGGGGTGACAGCTGCAGGGATGGTGGCCCCTGCTGAGGCCACGATGCCTGCCAGCTGTCGAGGAGATCGGTGCAGGGGCGTTCTGGGGCCTCAAATTCTGCTGAATTTGCCATGAAAGGGACTTCCCAGGTGAGATGGAAGTTTCCCAATCCCTCAAGAGAGCTTCTTGGAACAACTGCATAAAGCAATTGCATCAGAGAGAGCAAAGAAAAATAGCCACCCTTCTGGACCAGTACACGTGGGAGGGTGACTGACTGAGCCCGAGCTGCTGGCTCAGCTTTGATTGCACTAACATACATGAGTCTGAGCTCTGGAGTCACATTCCAGAAGTTGTGCATGCCTCTGATGGAGATAAAGGTAATTTTGAATCATCCTTCTCCACATTCAGATGTATCTTAAAGGGAATGGAAAAGGAAGGGCTCTATGACTTGTCCTGCTCTTTCTATTAAAGAGCAAATAAGAGGAGGATTGGGTGTTATACTGGACCAGGGAAAAGGTTTTAGAGTCATCATTCATTCCTAGCTAACATAGAGGGGAGAAGCCGCCCCCCTCCCCCGTGGTGTGGGCATTGGTGCAAGTGGCTGGAAGCCCAGCATTTGAGAGCTCAAGGCCATAACAGAGATCTGACACTATCTTCAGCTCTCCTGTGAAATATGAATTTTCATTTCCACCTAGGAGAAATTTTACAATCTTTGCATTCTCCTATGCCTGAGGAGAATGGTGAGTATGCCTGAAAGCTTGCAAATAAAGACTTTTTTTGTGCAAATATCTAGTTGATTTAATAAAAGATATCACCTCAGGCCATAACAGAAGTGCTCATGGTGTGACCACATCAGATTGCAATGAATCTGTGACTTCTACTATATGCCCTGTCATATGAACATGAGAAAGAAAAGGGCTGGGGAAGGATGTTTGAAAAAGACAATGGGGTTGCAATGTGCTTTGCTCTCTAGCTCAAGCAATCCTGGTGATAGCCAGAGGAGGGAATATCATCCACCTGCACTTGGTATTCTAGGGAGGCATCCTGCCATCTCGGTGCACAATGGGAGTTGGGGGTGCATTCTGGGATCACAATTTCATTCTGTAAATAACATCCCAGGGATCCTTGGTGTGGCCATAAAAGTCAGGGACAGGAAAGGAAAGCACAAAAATAAAGGGCACAGGTTTTTCCCCCAGCTTTGCTGCTCCCACGACATAAGTTCCAGGATAAATTACTAAACTCTTGTCTTCTACAGTTTCCTCCTTTGCAGAACAGACATGATAAAACTCGCCTGTCTCCTGGAGTGTGGTGAGGTGAAATCACTAATGCTTTTAACATGTCAAAACCTAAAATCTGCAGATGGAAGGTACCAAAAAAGTACACAATGTCTTTATTTTTAATATTATTAGTAATTGAGATAGTAAATCAGGTTCTTGCCTCTGCAAGAGCAGGGGTATTCTGTACCATGGAGTCACAGCTCTCCTAATATCTATGAGGCTGTCTGTGAATGACACTCTTTTCTTTGTTTGGTTACAGACAGCCACGTTCTCAACCAAACCAATGAACTGGAAAGCCAGGCTGAGACCACCAGCTCCCTGCAGATGCTGGAATCCAATGGTAAGGCCTTACTTCACAAACATTTCCTCTTTAGCCTATTTCTGAGAAATGGAAAAGGGAACCAGGATGATCCTTTCTCCTCTTCATGTTAGGCTGCACAGGAGCTCTCCAACTTTGTTGATTTCTTTATTGACATGGGTGTATGAGACAGCCTCCAACATATCATGGAAGATGCAGTCCAGAAAATAAAGGAGGTAATGTTGGAGGTGAGGGCTGTTGGCCTGATTTCTGTGAAACTGAGCATAATCATTTAATCTCAGGGCATTATCCTTCCACATCCAGCTAAGAAGGAGACTGGACAGAATACCTAAAAACCAGGATCATTTGTGTGTGTGATTTTGAGGCTCAAGACTGTAACTGTGCATGAAACAAATCTCACACACAACTCCCACCATCTCGAAAGGTGAGCCTGGTGGATGGAGGCAGAAGGAAGTCTTCACCTGTTCTGCTGGACAGAGAAGGAATGTCTCCAGAGCTTGCACAACAATCCCTGTTATCTCGAAGGGCTATGGCATCAGCAAGGTGCCATGAAGACCTCGCCCAATCTTCCCAAAATGTGAAGTTGTATCTGCTTAAAATAGAAGAAATAGATTTCTACTTTTTTTCAAAATGTATTTTATTTCTACACATTCATCACTATTACAGACCCCTTAACCAAATGACATATCCGCTAGATCCTTGGAAACTAAATATTTAAAAAACTTCTTTGCAAAATACCCCTTCTTTTCATACCTCCTGGCTATGCTTGGGTGACAAAGCTCCCTGGCACACATTACATTTCTGGCACAATTAATGTGTTAATTGCACCATAAATAGCAACATGTCAAGCATGCATTAAACTTATGGTGCCATAAAATGGCAAATCAGTCGTAAAGATATTCCTCATCTTTATGGCTGGTTTATAGTGCACCATAAACTGAATATATGGCATGTCTCAACGCCTTGATGCAGACCTTCAGGTAACTGTCAGCATCAGGACTAGAGCAGCCCTGGGGCTGAAATCTGGCTGGGGGCTGCCCTGGTCCCAATGCTGACAATAACCAATTGTCAGCACTGGGATGTGGGCTTGCCAGGACTTGGTGCCTTAAAGAACCTCGCCCTGCAGTCCCCGTTCTTTAAGCCTCTTTAAGGTGTTGGGTCCTGGTGTGCCTCAGGGCATGGGACAGCTCCAGGGTCTGAGATACAGCCCTTCCCTGCCTGATCTTCAGGATCAAATGGGACAGTCTTTAGTCTGAACCAGGACCAAAGATGCCTGGTGCTCAGCTGAAAAATGAAATCCAGCTGTTGCCCCAGGATTCCTTTTACCCCCAAGGCCTGACATGGGCCCTCATCTGATTTGGTATCAAGTGAACTTTATTAGTAACCCCTAGGCTTATTACAAGATAATTATCCTTGCAATACAACCTGGCAAGCAGTTCCATAGACATTACAGCAGCGACCTTCAGTGGTACCGGCCTCAGATCCTCTGCTGGCTGTGTGGGATGTTAGTTTCTGGATTCCTTATTACTCAAAGCAGGAATTCCAAGGCTGCTCCTGTCCTCCCAGGGTGGCAACACAAACACACGCTGTCTCTTTGTTTGTCCACTACTTTTGTAGCTTTCTCATCTCAAACCGTCCAGTCCTCAAGTTTCTTACTTCATCTTTTTAGATAAGGTACTCCAATCGTATTCCATTTTTGGTTTTCTTTCCTTCTAGGGAAACTACTGTACCTGGTTAGCCCACCATACCAATCACAGCACTCATTTTTCCCAGTGCCTTATAAAGCACTTTGTACAATTTAATTGCTTAGTTCCGGGAAGGCCTAAAGTTATGCTAAGAGCCTAAGCATAACTCAGTTTGCCCGTTACACCAGCAAAAGGCTCCTAGATTTCAGGTTCATGGGTCCCTGGAGCCTCAGGTGCACACCTATTTCTTGATGCTCCCAGGTGCCTATGGAAGCAGCATCTGGGGGGTGGGGAGCTCCCAGCACCCCAGCTGCCACTTCCC
>NW_005841997.1:1046641-1052340 GCF_000455745.1 Alligator sinensis | reverse complement strand
CCCTACATTGAGTGAGATCAGACGTGGGCCCTACATTCCTTGGGGAAGGCTAGTAGCAGTCTAACGAGTGGAACCCGGGAAGTCTGATGGCTGTTGTGTTCTCTGTAAGCAAGGGCTTGTCTACACACTGAGTTGTACTGGTTCAGCTAAAACAGATTGACTTGGGGCACTGCTGCCTTGCCTCTGCACCCTGTCTGCAGTGCACTACCATGAAACACAGCCCTCCTGGTCGTCACACCAAATCCCCCAAATGGAGTGAAGCAGCCTTCTTAGAGAGGCTCCGAGCATGTGCCAACAAACAGGCCAGGACAAAAAGCCTAAGAGCTGTGCTGGACACATGCTCTGGCACCCTCTAAGGAAGCTATGTTGCCTCAATTTGGGGATATGGCACATATGGGGTGGCAATGAGTGGGTGGGACCTGCCTCACTGTGGTGCTTGCAGGCGCAGCATGGGAGGAGTGTAAAAACACCCTTTGTGTGTAAACCAAGCCTGAGCGCTGCCTGCTAGGCTGACCGAGTTGTCAGTCAGTGCTTTTGTCCTGCACACTAACCAGATGGCTCAAAGCTCCTTTCACAAAGATCACAATAATGGAAAGGAAAATCCTCTTGTATAATATGATGCTTTGGGCCAGAATCCCCATTTCAAGATAGTCTTGTACCTTATAGCTCCCTGTTCCTGCATTTCCAATGCAAAACAAATTGCTACTGCCATGCCAATGCAGGGTTGTTTTTCAGGGGTCTGATGTATCCCCAAGTACAACTGAATGGACACTGTGGGTGCTCAGTATCTCTAAAAATTAAACCCACAGCTTTTTGCATGAGTGAGGACTGCAGGATTAAGCGAGTAAAGGCCTAAGGCACGCTAGCTGTGGACTAACTTCTCAGTTAGACTGATGTAGCCCCATACATGTTTTTCGTTTCATTTGCATCAAGGAAAATTATGATGGTGCTCCAAACCAAGAAGCTGATGTCTTCATCCAACTCTCCATCATATAATTTCAGGGGAGGTTTACCTGCAGCTCGCAGCAGCTTACTAAAAACAATAGCAGCCCCTGTAGCAATAATGTGGCTGTTAATTGCCATGGTTGTTTGGCACTCATGGGGTTCTTTGTTGGCAACCGTTCTAACCCAATTATGTTTCTAAAGTACAACTGAAAAGCATTGTAGGGAGCACCATGTAAACTGTACTAAATGCACAGGGAGTTAGTGACCTCCCAGAAAGACAAAACAGGTGCCAGCTAAAGCCCCAAACGATTGATTTTCCACGGCTAAAACAGCAACCACAGACATCTGTTTCGCCCTGTTTAAAGACAGCAACAAAAGTGAGTTGTTGTCTTAGAAGAAGAGGGAAGCCTCCAAGAATGGAGTATAACTATGGCATTCAAGAGTCAAACAATACACCGGCCTCATTTGTTTTCTTTAGGATCAGACACTTAAGCATCTAGCAAAAAAAAATAAAATTTTATTACTAGAAAGACACAGTGCGGGGGTGGGGAAGGACAGTTGTAACAGAGATTTAGGATAGAAGCCTGATTTAATACAGGCGATTTAAACAGTCATGAGCCAAATGTCAGAGATGCTTCTCTACATATGTAGTCAGTCAAGGCCAACAAAACAAATAATAAACATCTGAGTGACTCAGTGAGTGACATCATGTGGGAAGCAAAAGGCTTTGCAGATCCAGCACTGGTGGAAGAGATGAAGTCAGCTGAATATTTTCTGATGCTCACGCTTGCTTGCAGTGTGGATGTACTGTCCAAACCAACTAATTAGAGTAAAAGCAATGTTGCAATTTTGTAAATTTGCACACATGCACTACCCCAGCCTAGAAGACTTGCCTCCTGAGCTAAAAGTCCTCTTTGCTCCCTCTGTTGGGGGCTTTTTTGCTGTACCCCAGTCAAGCTACATTGCGTTCAGAAAGGCATTCAGCTGGTAGCGTGACTTCCTCACACCACCATTGTGACAGTGGGATATACCAGACAGGTTGTCTCCTGTTGATAAAGTGATGAGAAATATTGTCCTCTTCTTTCCAGTACCACAGACAAAAAGAATGGTTTTGTTTTAGCCTGCAGAACTGCACAAGGATTAAGAAGGAATCCATAAATTATTCCAGATACATTTTATACATCTACTTTTCTGTTATACATATTATATATAGTTTAATAATTGCTTTATGTTCTAGGCTTTTCCCCAGAGCAGTTGGGATAAAAAAGTGATCCTTCTGCTCCAAAAGTGCCCTCATATATCATTTAAGATCCATGAAAATCACTCCCAACTATTACCAGTGTAGTGCCTATGCCAGATGGTCCAGAAGCTCTGATTCCTTTCAGCTGGGACCAACGATGCATATGCATACGAGCCAGTCCATTCCTGGCTTTGCTTTTCTACCCTTTGTTAAGTGTGGCATTGTGAGGGGTGAGCGCTGTGCTGCTGACAGGGTCACTACACTCCTTGGACTGTGGTATATGCTGAGTACTATAGTGACTGCATTGTTGTACAGGCACTCGTACCTGAACTAAATTAATACTAACTGGCTTGAGAACGGAGGAGCCTAGCCACAGCAACACAGAGACTGCTGAGGGCTACTTTACTTTACCCAGCTGTTCGGGTGGGTTTTCCAGAATGCAGAGAGCTTCACGCTGCCATGGATAAGACTCCTGGACCAGCTGGTTGAACATTAACTCAGCTCTGTCTACACTATACTGTTGCGTAGATATACACATTGTTTCCAGGATCTCTTGCAAACTAAGCAGCCAGCGTTCCTCGCAGACCGATATGCACCAGCATAACTTCCCTGACCCCTTCAGCCCTGTCATCAGGACCATCTAAAACTTTCCTACATGTATTTTTTTTTGCTGAAACCTAAACAAACATGTTAGTAGACATTGTCTGCCTTCCTTAGTGCAACAAGCTGTGTTATGGTAGTTGTGACTCAACAGAACTGCTCTTTCTGCATGTAAGCTTAAATCAAAACTAAGCATTTGTTTATTCAACTTACTCTTCTGTTAGTCATAGGCACAACTGGGAAAGATAAATAAGAACCTTGAAAGATGCACTATAAGAGAAGATGTTTTGGAAGAGGAATGGTGGAACAGTTGATGTAGTGGACTGACAGATTTTGGGGGGATAAAATCAAAATAGTTTTATGCAAATGTATCATAGTCATAGTAGCTAGGGTCAGAAGGGACCTAAACAGATCAAGTCTGAGGGTAAAAGGGTCTTCTACTAAGGATAGTAGATATGTAAAGCCTACTTGGTTTTAAAAAACAATTTTTGGAGTCTCTGCTGAATATTGACCTAATATCAACCTAACATTCACACACTTCCGTGTGTGAGAGTCTGTCTTGAATGTTTGTCGTCAGATTAATGTTGGAGTGAAACTTGTGCACATCCAAACACATGCACACAAATGTTACCTTATTTTTAAAACCCTATGTGACTGCTCAGTATGTGTACATACTCACTGTAGGTTTGATTGTGACTGATTCTCTACTAAGTCAGCATTTCCTTTCACCTCTTAGGTTGGCATATTTATTGATTAGGAGGGTTTTTTGTAATTTAAAAATAAGCAACTTAAATTAGTGCAAACCTGTGATTGCGAGTTGTCTTTGGCAGTGTATCTGACCCTGTTAGTCATACCAAAGCCTGCGTCTGTCTTCTGCCTGCTCCTCTGCTTCAGCAATGGAATCAACAGCTGTAACCACAGATGGACCATGTTTGACAGCTGTCCTGCACAGAAGCCAGGCCTTATAATATCTCTCTCTAGCAGCAGCATCTTGCTGAGTGTCTGATTCTTTGGCTGTCACGTTTGCTGGTTTTTTGGTTGAGTTCCCTGCTGGCAACGGGGAAACTTGGCTGTGAGCCTGAGAGAGGTTAAGGTATGTAAGACTGCCTGGTCATTTTTCCCCTTTTAGTTCTCAGTTTCCATTTCTTATTTTTGATTTTTATGCTTTCTGTTCATCCATAACTTCCTCCTCTAATCCATCTCTGAGACACTGTTCAAGTGTGTTGGTTTAAAGAGTGATTCAATCTGTAACTTCTGCATCCTCATGCTCTCAGGACACCAAAGGCTGTGGTCTACAATACGTCGTCTCAAAAACACATTCAATATTTACTGAAGTAAAACTTTTTAGTAGAAGTAGAGGGGCTTAGAGGTGTGTAAGGTGCCCTGCAACCACTCTCCTTCCCATTTTTCTGTGGAGAGAAAGAAAGATGGTGTTTGCCTCAGTAGTAAAAAACTGAAAACAAAATAGATATGGTGAACTAGTACTTCACTGGGAGCACGTGTCAATTTTAGCATTCCTAAGATGAACCCTTAACAAGCAGGAAAAAAGATTAATTTAACAAGTACCTAAGTGAGGGAAGGAACAGCTAATGGATTCATGCTTCTGTATCTATAATAATATCTTAGACCGGGACCCTGAGTATATACAGTTAGTAACTCCTATTTATATGGGACAAAAACCACATTCCAAAGGGTAAATCCTTTTCTCCAGTTTTATCCAAAAGGTATAAGGGTAAGAGTGGGGTTTTATGATAGCAGGAAGGTACTGGTCTACTATTTTGTATGACTATATTAAGTTGTTTTGATACATATGGAAAAATTGTATGTGGCAAAGAAGAAAAGGTGGCAATAGAAAATGGAAAGCAATAAAATTAGTTGGACCTACACTCGCTAGAATTTTTTTTCTGACATTTGTTCTGCAAAAGAACTGTGATGCAAATGCTGTTCCTGACAGTTTCCAAAACTTGTTAGTAGTAGTCTGTTTTCACAACGCCTTCCCCCACTCTGCCATGAACTGCATTTGATTAAAGTTTATTCTGAAAGGTGGGCTCTGTTATACATCTTTTATAGATGTAGGGGCTAGTTAATTCTGAAACATTTTGGAGTTTAAAGTGTAATACTCTTTTATTCAATAAAGGGATCAGGCCTGCCTTGCTTATTATTTGGCTAGCTCTTTTCTGAGTGGTTCAGGTGTTCCTTATCCTTCAGAGAAGTGAGGTCCTACTTCACCAATACTGTATGTGGTTGGATCCAAGGCCACTCCGCAGTTTGAAGTCAGTCAGGTCACTTGAAATGCTCCAACTTTCTCAGTAGCGTATGGCTATTACAAAGGTGGGAGTCGATTCCTAATGGGATTTTGTGATATTTAAAAGGTAACAGGCACTTGCTAGTTTTCTCTGGAGGAGAGCCTTCATGTATGGCCTTGTCCCTACACCAGCCTCAGTTTGACCTTCAGGGCCTGTTGCAAAGCCTAGGTGTTTAGTGAGGCTGTATTGCCCCAGGAGGTCGGTAATGAAGGTGCATGCATAAGCAAATATAAAATGGGAGAAGTCCAAAGGATTACCGCAGAGACGGCACAACTCCCCCTGCAAGTGAACCACAGATGGGCATTCATATCCTTTCCATCTATGCCCATTCTGGCTGGCAGCAAATAACGCCCTCCAGCCAACTCGGGCGTGCGGCACAGCTATTGCTGGGCGTGTGCTCGCCCCACCCCTGCCTTCCCCTCCTCTCGTGCTAAGTAGAAACTAAGCATCCTCCTGGGCCCGGAGCCCCGCGGTGTGTGCACCGGCCTGCTGCAGCGCTCCCTTCGTCCCGTCAGCCTGCCGGGAGTCCAAGCGAAGGAGCCTGGCCTTGGGTTTAGACCGGTTTCCGTCCGTCCCTGGCAGCCTGTTGCAGCAGCAGCTGTTCCCTG
>NW_005841997.1:1034042-1045753 GCF_000455745.1 Alligator sinensis | reverse complement strand
CTGCGAAGCGCCGGCTCTCCTCAGCCCGCGCGGAGCTCGTCCCTGCGCGCGCCGCTCTCCCGCGCCTCCCCGCACGGATCGCCCCAGCTCGGACCTGCGGCGCCCGGGGCCGGGGACCTCCTTTCCGGGGAGCAGGGGCGGGAGAAGCGCGGGGAGCTCCGGCGTTGCTCGCCACCAGGGCGGTTAGTCAACGCAGAGCAGAGGGAAGGTTGTGCCCGAGACCCGCTGAGTCCGCCGGTGCTTTGCCGGAAGGCTGGCTGAAGGACTCCGCGGCAAAACACCCGGGGAGAATGGGTGCTCAGTGGGTGCAAACTAGACGTGGCGGTGCTGCCGTCGCAAGTCCCACCGCCAGGAAGCGACGGACGAGCTCTGCTGCCCGCCGCAAGCAAGGTCCAGGGCCGCGTTGTGTCGCTCGCCGGGTCCGCACTGTACACGTGGGGGAGGCGCGGCCAGGGAAGAAGGCACCTGGGAGCCCTTCAGCCGCCCCTGCCCGGGCATCCTCTGCTCTGGGATCACTGCTCATCTCCCAAACCTCGGGCGTCTTCCCAGAACCGCCAGCTCTTTGTGCTCCGGGTTGTCTCCACGCTATTCTTACTCTGCCTCCCTCGGGAGTTTTATTCCCCAGATGTACCGTGGGCTAGGTATTCTGGCCTCAGGTCAGCGGACGTTTTTGGAAGCTTGAGCTCTCAGGACCTTGCAGGGCTAGAAATGGGAACTTTGGTATGGTTAATGATGCGGTTGCACCTGTGGAGGTGAGCCTCAGTGGTTTGTTTTCCAGCCCCTGCCCCAGAGAATTCATAATTTATTTAAGATCATCTGTGGATACAAGAAGCACTCCTAGATCCCTGTTATTCCTTAGGAGGTTGTGAGGTATGGGTCTGTAAAATGTCCAGATCTGCAGTATGTGCTAAAGACATTTTAGGTCATTTTGGAGGGCTTAATGTCTCCCTTCAAGCTTAATAACTCCTGGTACAGTTGGCTAAGTGCTACTTAAGGCACATGGCATCACATGGGGAAAGATACAAGACATAGTCCCGCTGTGATTTCTGTTTTTCTCTAATTCTCTAAAACGTTGGTAAAGCAGTTCTTTAAATGTTTAAAATTGTGGTTATTTACATGGCTTTGTAGAGTTGGAAGAGAATATAGGACCTTGCGCGTGATGGCTATGTGGGTACGTAGTTGGTATATATTGATACAGTCGAAAACATGCAGTTAGTTATGCAGCCTGTGTTATCTTGGGGTAAAGGGGTTAAGAAGCTCCAGTGCCATGCTATGGTAGGAAAAGAGGTAAAACCGCTCCCATGGTAACTGCATAAGTAAGGTGATAAGACTTTTTTAGATAATGATGTTAAGGTGTAGTGTACAGCTGCTCGGCTGGGGATATTCAAAGACATTAACAGTCTTTGTAGGTCTATGGTATGTGTGTGTGTGGGGCAAGGGGGGGGTTCTGTCCATCCCCTCCTCTCCCTTCCTGCAGGTGTTCTCAGTCAAGTGTCTTCATGCTGGTGATGACCCATGTTATATTCCCTATTTATAACAGGAGCCAATATAGTACCTAAAAGTATTGCAATCTTAAGACTATGCACCCAAAATAAAAATAAGAAAGAGCAGAAGTTAAGAACGCTGCAGTAGCATTAACTCAGTGATGCTGCCCAAAGGTACACAGGGGACAAGCTTTACATGGTGTCAGGAGGAAAGCTACTTCCCTGGGACAAAAAGAGAGTGAATTGCCATTCTAGGAGTTTCTTGTAGAATTGGAAAGGCTCTTCTACAGGAAGAGTAGATCACTTCCAAACAGGAAGATCTCTCTCCCCTACACTAACTTGGATCACCAGTATCCCGCAGCTTCCCAATAGCTGGCACAGGGGCAAGCTGTCAGGGAGCCTGTGGAGAACCTGCGGGCAGTCCAAATGTGCTCAGCCTCTGAACAGACCCAGATCAGCCCAGTCTGTTCAAGAGTGGGGGGTGTAATCCCCAAGGCTGAAACTGTCCTGCTGGCAAGGTTTGTACCCTGAACAAACACGCACCCAGGCTGTGCATAGGGGCATTTCTCTGCAGCTCAGCCAGCGCTGCTGCCAGGCCCGCTAGCTGTGCTACCAAGCCTTACACCCTGTGCACCCCTCCAGACTGACCCAGAGGAGTGCGCAGAGTGGGGCAGTCTCTCATCATGGGTGGCAACATCCTGGGGCTCTAGACAGTTCAAACCTCAGGAGACTACCCCCTGCCTGTTGTACTGATCAGCTGATGGGAGGGGTAGGAGGCATTCTCTCATGGCTAGAACCATCCCAGGCCTCTGGGATGGTTCGAGCTAGGGCACATCTCCCTCCTGCTGGGTACACAGCTCCAGGTGACCCCAGAGCTGTACACAGCCTAGGGGGATTTTCCCTCCTAGACCAGGGTGGTTCTAGCTGTGATCCCTGTCTGTTTAGATAGCAGCAGGGGAGTTCTGGTGCCCCAGGGACACCATAACACCTCTGCACCCTGCCCTACTTGAGGGGGCATGAAGTGCAAGGAGTGAGAAGAGTAGTTCTCCTCACTACTGCCAGCCCAAGGGAGCTTATCCTGGCAGCTGCTGAAAATCAGCAGCCAACTGCCCATTGACAGCCTGTCCCTTTCCCCAGCAGGGGAAAGCCAGGCTGTCAGTCACTGGTCTCCCCTAAGGGCAGGGGTGACCCAAGAAGCAGCACTTCAGAGCAGTGTTTCTCAACCCGTGGGTCGTGACCCAAAAGTGGGTTGCAAGAATATATGAAAGGGTCACAAACAAACTTTAAAAATGGATTCTCCTTTAAAGGAGGAAAACGTGGGAAATGAAACCAGGGCTTTTCTCTTGCAGGCAGGCAGAGTTCCAGCTTGTGAAGGGCTGCTTGGGGCCCCCCATGCCCTTCCCTGCACCCCACAGACTGGGGGCTGGGGCCTGGGGACAGCGGTCAGGAGTGAGGAGCATTGGGTCAGGACTGGCCATTGATGTTACAGATGGGTCCTGGTACAAAAAAGGTTGAGAGCCACTGCTCTAGAGCCCCCTAGCTGGAGAGCTTGCCTGTGTAACTCCAGTCAAGGGGCTGGTACGTTTGTAAGCTCTAGTGCCGATCTGTTTATCCAGCCATAAGAATCCCACAGAAAATCTTAGCTCTGGAAACAGACTCTGGTCCATAGGAATAGGTTGGCATATCTGTCTTGCAAAAAATTAAAACTTTAATTGAGCAGCCTCTGCTTTCAAATATTTTTTGCCCAGAGAATTGGGGCGTGGAGCGAGTTATTGTAAGCTGAAGACAGTTTCTATCTTCTTCTTTCATGTGGCTGTAGGAGCAAGAGCTATCAGTTTCTATAAAGCTGTATCACAAAGGAGCAGTCCATTTGTTTATGCTGAAGTGGATGTATCTTAGTGATAGGAAAAGATTTTTAAAAATAAACTCTTAAGAGATTTTAGACTATGTACACTGCAGGGCAAAACAGCAAAAATCCTAAACTCCCAGGATAGCTTCTTTTTTATTACTCTCTAGTTTCCCTAGCTCCTGATGTTAAGGCAGTGAAATGCAGGAATATTTTTATTTTTGATGGCTTACTGAAGGTTTCCCTTGTGCAGAAATTCCCAGCAGCAACCTGAAAGCAGCAGCCTCTGTGCCTGCTGGGCCTTTGCTCAGGGAGAATGTGCATGACAAGGGAACAGGGCTTCATTAAGCTAAAAATCAGATGTTACTGAGCATTCATAGACTCATTATATCACTGGTGTATAACTTTATATCCTATCTAATTCAGAAGACAAGATGCTCTGGGGTAAGGATTCCTTAAATGATGATTTTTTAGCCTGGAAGCCATGATCCCTTCAAGTAGCTATCAGAGATCACCATTTCCCTACCTTTCCCATATTGCTAAATGGGAAGAAATCCCAGCTAGAGTGACAGGGATGTTTTCCCCTGGAAAACGTGGTGGTGAGTGGAATACCAGTTTAGAAAAGACTGAAGACAGTATACTACCTTAGATATGAGCTCTTGAAGTTCCCTGAATGACCCTGAATTCTCAGTGGAATCATTGTATTATTTTTCCCACTCAGGTTTGCAAAATTACTGAAAGATTCTTACTTATGCTATAAAGGAAAAGGCCACCTGGGTGTAGAAACTAAACATGAAAAATACTGGAGCAAAAACTGAACCGGCCATAAAACTGTTAGTGTAAAAGTTAGGGCTTTTCTGATGGAAACTGCTTTACAAGCCTAACTGTAGTGGCCTCTATACTGCATGAGTTTGTCTATAAGACCCTAGGCAGACAAAGTTCTTTGGGTAAATCCGATATCTTATATTAAACTAGCTAAATAGTTGGAAAAATAATTGAGATGCTTCCTCAGCCTGATGAAGAGTTTTTAAACCCAAAAGCTGGCTAAGACATTTTTTCCAACTATTTAGTTGGTCTAATAAAAGATATCAGATTTACCCACCTGAAGAACCTTGTCTGCCGATGTCCTTAGACCAACACGGCTACAACCTACACCTCTATAGGAACCTAGCAGAGAATTGTTATTGGTTACAGAGTTGCTGTAAACTGGAATTAATTGACTTAAGGCAGTCAAGGAAAACTTGTGCGGAAGTATGAGTGCGTCTTGGGGTGATGCTGCAGTTGGGGCGGGGGTGGGGGGGTGGGGGGAAGCAGAGACCATATGGCCATCAATTTCCAAGTGAAGGATGCTTCGGTCAGTCTTGAGTTGTCCTTTCATGTTATTGTGGCCCCCTTTATTTTGCTTCATTCTTCCTTCAATGTCTCTTGTGCAAATGCAGGAAATCTCATCTGCTCGATAGCATATCCTCAGCCTGTGCCTAGATTCACGCTAATTGAATTGTAGTAAAAGAGCTTCTACTAGGAGAAAGCTGCTAGTGCTGCTGATGGTCCCATGATAGGATTGAGAGCTGCACAGAGCAACACTAATAAGGATATTGCTGAGAGTGGCACTGTGTTAAAAGGTGTTTCTGAAGAAACAATGGCTAAAGCTCCTTTCACCTCCATGCAATTATTACTTTCACCTTTATTCACACGCAGGGATTGTTCATCCTAGAACTTTCAGGAGGAGGAGGAAAACCCCTGGCAGTGTTATACTGGGTAATTTTATGTCTAATGCAGTAAGAAACCAAAGGGAAATGACTCACTTTGATTGACTGGGAAATAGCTACTTTAATATAAAAAGTATAAATTGAATATATTCCTGCAAATGGAAAATGCCTTATTGTCAGTGGGCTGGGACTTAAAAGGACAGGAATTAAATTCCTAGCTCTTGTCAGAGTTTTTGAGTGACTGATTTTGAGCAAATCAGTCTTCCTGTACTTCTGTCTTTCTATCTTAAATAGGAGAATGGTACTCTTTTCTTTATCTGTCTGATCTCTAAAGACTATAAACTCTTTGGGGCAGAGGCTGTCTCTTACTAAATATCAGTACAATACCTAAGCATGGGATCCCATCTCAGATAGGGTATCTGGGTGCTGCAGTAATACAAATAACATTTGTTTAAGGCTGTTGTAATGTTTCATCTTTTCATAATTAATCGCTCAGGGCACATAATATCTGAGCAAAGAATGGCAGGATCAAAAAACGGGACACTTCAGGAAGCAACTTTCTGACTCTGTACTGCTTACTTCTTACCTAAAAGCACACCCAAATAGTTTTGAGGAACTGAGCCCTGATCCATTTTGCTGAGGTTCTTTCCTTCCACTGGAACCGTGATCCAAAGAGGCTTGTTGAATAAGCAGGCTCTGTTTTCCATTACTGTGACAGGGAAAAAGTCTGACTATTGGGAATTACCAATGGTTTTGTGTCTTCAAATAAATCCAGAAGAACTCTTAAGTTGAGTACATCAGCATTCATTTCCTAAAGTTTCCTACCTGTGGTGGATGCTCCATTATAGATTATCAGCCAGAGCTTTTTTTGTTGTCATATCATCTAGGCTTACTTGGAGCAGGTAAAAAAGCCATAAGCCACCTTTGCCCTGCCTGCCACTCCCACTGGTGATGGCAATGATGGGGAAGGTTGTCTAGTGTAGAAAGATACAGGTGCAAATTACTGTATAGGAAGAAGCATTGTCAAGACAAGAGGAAGGTGGGAGTTATATCTGGAGGCAGAAGATGATCCTATGTGCTAGCAGGAGCTGGTTTGTTTCAGAAGCCTGCAGGCCTTTTGTGCACCAGAACTACTTTCTGGTTCCCCCCTGTGCCTGTATCATACTTTGATCCCACACAGTAGTCACTCGGTGCAGCAATGTCTGGAGCCTCCAGCTCTCCAGTAGCACCATGGGTGGTGGGATCTGCATTCTGTGGATATAGTGGAGCGTAGTATTACTCTTGTCCAGGGCATTATGACATTGGGTTACTGAATCTTTTCTGAAAGCTGCTTGCCACTGGGAGTGATGCCTATCTCAGCTAGTTATTTGGATGCCTGCTCACACATCAAAGTGTCCAAATGATTGCTGTTTAACACTGGAGCTATCCTGTTGGCTCAGCTATCACCACCTACCTTCTCTAATGCTGATGCAGGCCTAAGCTGTTTAGAGCAGGAGATAGCTTTGTACGTACTTGGGCATGCAGCACGTTGCACAATGGAGCCTGTTCCCTGACTGGGGTCTCAAGATACTACGTCAACACCAAAACGAGTAAGTGGATTTAGAATCACTTTTTGCTGACACTAGCCAGAGGATGAATGGATACCTACCTACTGACAAACAGCAGGGATTGAAGTACAAAGCAAATATACGCCTATCGATAATGGGCTTATGAAGTCCTGGCCCTACTGAACTAATGGGAGATTGCCATTGATTTGGAGGAACCAGGGTTCCAGGCCAGGTGTTTTATTCATATTGTGCTGTACTGGGAGAGAAATCAAAATCACTGTATTTTTGTTCCAGTGAGAGACAGAATAGCATTTTTCTTTGCCTGTTAGCATCTGTCGGGCGGTCTGTTGCTTTGATTTGTTTGTGGAGAGTGTGGTGAAAGCTCCTAGGCCAGTGAACACCCGTTGATCTCTGAGCTGATGCCCCTTCACTCTTCCTGCAATCCTCGGCTGTCCGGGACAGCTCCCAGCAAGACCAGCAGAGCAGCAGCCGACTGTCAGGAGTCAGAGTTGCAATGCAGACCCGTTCTTACAGATTAGAGGAAAGTTGGGTACCAGTGTTAGAGCTGCTTTCAAACAGAAATAATTGGAGCGAGGGGCTTGGAAACAGCCCGAGCCCTACTCGCTGGACGAAATGTTTTCCCCTTTTGGACACCCTTTGCCCAGCTATTTCACTGCCTCCTGGGTGCCTTCAAGAGGCATTTCCTTACTCCGGAGAGGCTTTCCCAGTACAGCTTGTGTGACACTGTTGTGTCTCGTCTAACCTCCGTGCCGCTGCTGGGGTAAACTGGAGGACCCTTCTGTAGAGCCCGGACTAACGGGGGCTGGAGGCAGGGGACCGGCACCGGCTGACTGCCACGGGCATCCCCGGAAGGAAGAGGATCCGCCCTGGCCCTTCCCTGCCTTGGGGGCTCATCGGGGGAAGCTCATTCAGACTGAATCCCTCGGGCGGGTAGATGCACATAGCCAAAGCAGGGACGAGCACTTAGCAAGGGGTCCGTCCGCCAGCCCCCGGCATCTCCGTGCACGCAGCTTGCGGGCCCGCTGCGAGCCACCCCGCTGCGGGGAAAGGGCTGCGGGGATGCGCCGGCCGCACCGAGCAGCACAGATGCGCACCACGAGGACCCCACGCCACGCAGCAAATCCAGATTCCTGACCTTTGTATCCCTTTCTTCTCGTGGTCCCTTCTCGTGGCCGGTGATTTCGTGATGCTACCGCTCGAAATAGCGCTCGGGAAAGAGCTCGGGGCTCTCCCTCCCAAAGGGGAGTGGGAAGGTAAACACCAGGCCCCAGAGCCTCAGCCCTCCCAGCTTACCCAGTACCCGCCTTGTCACCCCAGATCCCCTCAGTCAAGCACCACCTCCTTGCCTTTCGCCGGGAAGGAAGGAAGGAAGGAAGGGATTTCCATTGCCTGGCTGGAGCCCCGCAGCCAGCCCAGCCGTTTGCCCCCTACACAGTCCTCGTGCTACATGACAGACAAGCTGGCGGTGGGTCTCCTCCCACTACGGGGCTTTAACTGGGAGCTCCCCCAGGTGCACGTTGCTTACTCGCCACATTGCACACACAGCTACTCACCTCGGCCAGACTTGGGGCTGGTCCCAACTGGTGCTGAAGGCTTTCCCTGCAGTGAATCGGGGCGGGGGGAGAGGGGACACTGCTCGGCGTCACCTTTCCAGCCCCAAATGTCATTCACGCCCTGGTTTAAGCGTCCCCGTCCACTGGCAGCGGGAGCGGGATGCGCTGCGATTAGCCTGTGCTGGGACAAGGGGAGCAGCGCTGAGCAGGGGACGCCGCCCCGGGCCCTCGGCTCGTCCCTGGCTCTCGGAAACCAGGTGGACGCGATGTCGCTGGGATCCGGCAACACATCAACGCTTGGTGTTTATCGGAGACTAGCAGGGATCCGCTTACACGTGGCACTTGTACCTGAAGGTGGCTTCCCGGCTCACCTCTACCCTCCGCTGCTGAGGGACCCCTGCTACTTTCAGATCTAGGATCTTTTATTTTCTGCGACCCTTCAGCCCCTGATCGATCCCCGTGTTAGACAGGCTGGAAGGGCTCGGGGAACCCCAAACTCAATGGATGACCCCTCGTTTTGTCCCTGCAGCTTGGGTGAAAAAGGAAAAGAAAAAAGCCAAGCCATAGGTTACCCGTATCGGGCTGTTGTTCCGTAAATGCAGTGACCAAAACGTGCCCAAGGAACAAGGTGCCGGCTTGTCTGCCTCGGCCTGCGCGCACGGGAGGTGGCTGGTCCCGTGCCCAGAACTGCCCATTGCTCGGAGCTGGGAGCTGGCACACGGCCTGTGCGGCAGAGATGGCAGCTCAGGACAAAGGAGGAGGAGGGAGGCTGGGGGTGTCAGCTGCTTCAGGGGAATTCTAGTATGAAGAAACAGGTTGATTGCCAATACCCCCAATACCCGTGTGTGCCAGCCATGGACCTGTGCAGCCCGATACCAGTGAGTGCCAGCCATGGACACGTGCACCCCGATACCAGTGTGTGCCAGCCATGGACACGTACAGCCCGATACCAGTGAGTGCCAGCCATGGACACGTGCACCCCGATACCAGTGTGTGCCAGCCATGGACACGTACAGCCCGATACCAGTGAGTGCCAGCCATGGACACGTGCACCCCGATACCAGTGTGTGCCAGCCATGGACACGTACAGCCCGATACCAGTGAGTGCCAGCCATGGACACGTGCACCCCGATACCAGTGTGTGCCAGCCATGGACACGTACAGCCCGATACCAGTGAGTGCCAGCCATGGACACGTGCACCCCGATACCAGTGTGTGCCAGCCATGGACACGTACAGCCCGATACCAGTGAGTGCCAGCCATGGACACGTGCACCCCGATACCAGTGTGTGCCAGCCATGGACACGTACAGCCCGATACCAGTGAGTGCCAGCCATGGACACGTGCACCCCGATACCAGTGTGTGCCAGCCATGGACACGTACAGCCCGATACCAGTGAGTGCCAGCCATGGACACGTGCACCCCAGTACCAGTGAGTGCCAGCCATGTGCAATGGTCATGGCCATGTCCACCCCGCAGGAAGTGTGGGGCATGACCCTAATGCGAAATCTACAGGTACGAAAAGCGAAGCACGCCCCGCAGGCGGCACTTCCCCAGCCCCGGGGCTGATTGCTGTTTGAGTGCAGACCTTGGGCTTGGCGCTGTGCAGAATATGGAGAACACAGGCCTGCTCCAAGGTGCTCGCGGTCCAAATGAGGGCACACGGATGCCCGCCCCGAGACCCTTGTCCACGGGGCTTTGCAGAGGCAGCACGCCAACGGAAACGTACTCCAGCTGCTGTGGGATTTTGCCTCCAGCCGTTAAGCCCGCTCGGACACCACGGTGATGGCCACGGCCTGGCTGTATCAGCTTTCCCGGGAGCGGAGGGGCGGGGCGGCGAGCGGAGACGCCGGGTCCCCGGGCCCCGCACCGGGCGCTCACTGCACCGGGCTGGAGTCGGGCGGACCGTGGGGCCGGGCAGCGCTCGGAGCTCGGGGCGGGGGGGCTGCGCTTGTCGGGAGGACTCCGGCCGAAAGCTTCCTGGGAGGGGAGTGCGCTTCTGGGAGGAAGGGGCTTCGTGGAGGGGGAAACGCGCTGGAGGAGCGGGGCTTACTTTGTGCGCACACTTGCCTAATGCCTGTTCCCTCCACCTTGTTTCCTAGTCAATCATCAGCCGTCAATTGCGGCCGGGACGGGCTCCAGCCTTTCTCGTGCACTCATCTGCCTGCTGGATGAGCACTTCTTTTGTCGCCGACGGCCAGGCCACCTCCTGCCTTCGCCCCACGCGGAGTCCGGCCCAGGGGAGTGCAGCATGCGGATCAATGGCAGGATGCGGCCCTGGACCTCGGCGGCCCGGACTCCCTGCTGGGAAGCAGCAGTAAAACGGCAGCCCTCAGAGGAGGACACCAGTCCCGGGCCCTGCGGTGGGGAGAGGACAAGTGGCAGGTATTCCCGAGAAAACGCCCGTCGTGCCCGGTTTGTAGGCGACGCCCTGCGAGCTACCTGGGCTGGGTATTCGTGCTAATCACAGCATTTTGCTTTAATGCCGTGGCTGGATGGACAAGGATCCTTTCCAAGGAAGCTTGCAGGTCCATTTAGTGGGAAAACGTGTAAAAACCCAACCCCTAAGGTTTAATGTCACCAGTGCAGCACTGAAGTGCCCCCTGTGTAAACGGAGAGAAAGCCCGCTGCTCGCCTGCCCTGCCTCTGCAGTGTGTTGGGCGGCGGCAGCCAGGCGCTGTTTGCTGTCCGATGCCTCTTTTAAAAGGAAAGACACATGGGCTCGTGCCATCCAGGAGCTGGGAAGGAAGCAGACGGCTGTCCCGGCGGAGGCAGGAGCGGGGGCCCTGTCGCTGCCTACCAGGTAACGCAGATCCCCGAGGGAGCAAACACCAGCGCAGAAGAGCAAGGACACCGCAGCGCCAAACGCACTTGGCTCCTTGACTTTGGCAAGTGCAAGTGCAAGTGCGGGGCGGGGCGGGGAGCGCCCTGGGCGCGGGGAGGACTCGCCGCGGGATCCCGCGACGTGGAGGAAGCGGTGGGCGAGAGGGTGGGAGAAAGGGGCTGGCTGGGGCCGGGCCAGGGTGCCCCTGCCTGGAGGAAATGGCGAGGGGCTTCCTTCCCCCGGGGCAGAGCCACGGCTGGAGAGCTCCGGGAGCGGCGCCTGGCCCGGCAGCACCGATCTGCACGGGGCTCCCAGGCCGCGCGCGGCCCCTTCCACGCGAGGCCGGGGCGCGGGAGGGCAGGGGCGGGGCCGGGGGCTTTTAATCAGCGTTTCAAGCCGTGGCCGGAGAGCGAGAGACCCCCCTCCTCAGCAAGTCACCGAAGTGGAAGTAATCGCTCTTTTCTCCTCTCGCATTTGTCCTTTCCTGTTTCATTCGCCGCTTGAGAAATGGCTCGAGAGCAGCCCCCCGCTTCACCTCCCCTCTCCCCCGCCTGACTCAGCAGCTCGCGGGAGCGAGAGAGGAAAGGGGCCTCCAGGTCACAACCTCCCCGGTCTTCAAAGCGCGGCCGCTTCCCGCAGCTGTCACAGCTCGCACTGCCCGGCTCCCCACAAGGTCAGCGAGGAAATAAACAGCGGGGCCCGGGCGGGGGGGTCGGCCCTTCTCAG
>NW_005841997.1:1025867-1033937 GCF_000455745.1 Alligator sinensis | reverse complement strand
CCCGGGCGCGCCCCCCCCCCGCCGCCGCCCTCGCCCCGGCCTATCTGGCGAGACAAGGCGGGACGGGACGGGACGGGACGGGACAGGGCGCTCCGCTCCTGCCTGGCCGGGAGCCCGCGTCTCCCCTGGGGTGCGCACCGCCGGGCTGCGGGGTCTCCCGCTTCCTCCCGCCCGGCGCTCTCGAGTGCGAGGAGCAGCGTCTCTCAGCCCACCTTTTATTCGCCAATTAAGACATCGCAAAACAAAATAAAATAAACTAAAAATCTTTTTTCTGCAAGCTTTCGGGCTCACGTGCCCTTCCTCGGGCTCGGGGAAAAATAAAGGTGGTAGAAATTCCCCATAGGTAGGACGCTGTGACACAACAGAGCCCTATTGGAAACCTCGGGGTGTATCTGGGAAGGGTGTTGCACACCTCGTTGTGTGGCACCTCACGGCACCCTTGCAGCAGCATCTTGGTTGAGCATCGGTGTATTAATTGCTCCTTTTTTATTAGATCTGTTGGTGTGTGTGATCACTTGGCGGGGGGGCGGGGAAAAACCTTTCTACATTTCCTTTCAAAAGCAATCCCGTGGATGTTCATAACAGTTAGGGCAGTGGTCCCCATTCGTGCTGCTGTCTGGCATTCTCCGACCCGTGTATTGACTATTGCTGTTTTAAATGCGACTGTGCTGCTGCTACGTTTTATTTAACGTTCATCATTTTGAGTCCTCCCCAGGTCTCATACTCCTCTTCCTTGCAACATCTGTGGGAAAGGGAAATGTTATGGACTGAATCCAAGCATTTTGTGAGCTGCAGCTATTCCACCTTGGTCCCTGTTCGAAATGCTGCTGTGTAAGGCATGTGGGGACTTCCAGCAGAGGCTGAAGATGAAGACCCATGTGTGTGGGGGGGTGTGGTGCCCCACTGATCTCTGACTCGACCTGCTGGCAAAGCCCATCATCTGGCATGCTGGCAGCGCAGGCAGTTCAAATGCCAAGCTACTGCTGGCTTCCTCTTTGCAGCAGGGCATTCCTACATGGCCCAGGAAGAACTACGTCTGTGGAGTAGGAGGTACAGGTGGCACAGTCAGCATTAACTCATGCCACTGTTTGTCATGTGCTTTACAGCCCCTTCCTAGAGCAGCCAGTGTAGCTGTTTCCTAGCTCCACACCCCTCCACCTGTCCCCAACAGCTGTTTCCAGCGGTCTGTCCCCAAAGCTGACATTTTTTTCTGGAAGTGCTAACCAACTCCTTGTGCCCTGCAGCGCCCTCCAGTACTGGGCACGACTTCAGCTCACTGAGACCTGGCAGATTTGACTACAGGAGGAAGAGCTCTTCCTCTTCTCAAACTCAGCAGTTTGAAAGAGTGACATTTCTGATTCTGAGAGATTTTGAAGCGTGTCACTAAAAATACAGCATAACATTGTGTAATCATAAAGAGAGGTTAGAATAAATTAACTGACAATTAATTCCCCAAATAATAATTATTACTTAACAATAAAAATTCTTGCACCATTATGGTGCTTTTAATTCCAAGAACTTTACTCACACTGGTTAATGAATTAAACTGTACAACACCCTGGAGAACTAATTTAATTCTTCCCCACCTCATTAGTTGTTCAGTGAAATAATTAGTTTGCAAGATACTCTGAAGAGGAAAGGTGATATTTAAGTGCTAACCGTGATAGTTATTTTATTCTATTATTAGGTAGGTAAGGAGTGGGATATCCATTCAACTGATTATGAAAGTGAAATATGGAGAAGTTAAGTGAAAGGAACAGGCCAACTTGGAGAAGTTGCTGGTACCTGCAGCTGTGCTGCCCAGCTGACGCAAGGAATTTCAGCTGTGCCTGGCAAGCACCAGTGGAAGAAAGGTTGTTATTATTCAGGAGTGAAAAGAGAGGAGGCAGACAAGACAAAAACGCTGCTCTCTGGTAAGCGTTCCTGATGTGTGATTAAAGTGGGGATATTGGAGGTGAAGGTAATTCTAATCCATGACATTTATGGTTTGTAAGTGAAAGTCAGAAGTTCAAGGGAAGATTGCTAACAAATAACTGGTGCTTCCGTTAAGAAAGTAAAACTCCCACCCACCCTACGGTCAACAACTGTCCAACCGTTTCTTAAACAATCGTTGTCCAATGTAGCTGGCTTCACAAATTGCTTCCATTTATCTAAATTATTTTTCCTAGCAAGGTGATAGAGAGCTGTGGGAGAACTGTGAAAACTTATGGGAAGAACCATGTACATCCCATCCCCTGGCTGCTAGCACCCTCATCCTGGTTTCAGGTCAGATTGAACACAAAACTGATACAGTGATGATCATGCCGATGAATCATCTCTTATCCCTGGACAGGGGCCATATCATTATATTCATGCTTTTAAGTCTCTCTGTGACTGGTTAATATTATTCATGTACTGTTTTATAGAAGTAGCAAAAGCTTCTTTTGAGATGGAACTCGGAGTCAGTTACTCCTCTCCCTCCACAGCTTGCCTCTCTACTTCCCCTGTTGTGATGGGACCAGTGCTTTCACCTGTGCTGAACTTTGCAGAAGGTTCCGCATGTGTCTAATCTGGACCATGCTTTTTTTGATCTTCAGGCTTAATTACAGCAAAATGCAATACTTGAAACAAAACTGATTATTTAAAAAAAACACCTCCAAGAAATTTAATATGCATCAGGTATTGACTCAGAAATAGAGTGTCCAGAACACAGGTTTCAGTCCTTACCCTCCAAATTCTTCAATGGACTGGCACAGTGGACTGGAACAGCTGCCTCACTCTGGGCAATAATGATCCCTAATGGCAGTTGTGTTGCTCCTGGGAATATAACTCTCAACCTCAAAAAAGAGGTGCATGAGGAAACTCAGCTTTCCTTCAGCTGACCCCCCCAACAGCAAATCAATCCTCGAAGACGCTAGGCAAATCTCCAATTGTCAAACAGAAAGGAAAAGCCCATTTCTTTGGCCAAGCCTGGTTGCAGTGAAAAACAGTACAAACACCTGTGCAGATCAGAGGGGAAAAGGTAAGAGAAAGACAGATACCTTGTATTGTGCTTTCTTTGTAGAATTTTAAAGAATTCAGTTATCAAAGTGATGAGGGTAATATAAATGCACAGATAGAAACTTGGTTATAGACTCTGTCTCTAATCCTGTAAAGCTAAACTTGCATCTGAGTACTGCTTGTACTAGAATAAATTATTTACATATTAAAAAAAAAAAAACACATCCCAAATCACTTACATGCTTTTCAGCTGCAAGTATCAATAGAGTAAAATATGTAAAATTACAAAGAAATACTTTGTTTAGTTGTTTAATTTTTTAATATAAACTTTTCATTTACATCCCCATACATTTACTTATAAATGCTGTTTTATATCTAGGTTTTGTTGTGTTTTGAGTTGTGCTAAGCAATGAGTTCTGTGCTAAGGTAGTTATTGTAACTTTGATTCTATCTTATTTAAGTATATCTACAGACTTATAAACATGTTTTTTTTCTCCTTTTGTGTCCCTCCCATGACTTTCATGCAATGTATTTTATCATACTAATTCCATCCTATACCAATACCTTCTGCATAATGGAATGTTTCCTAAAGCATTAATGAATAAGAAAATAGAACCTCTAAGTCAATTCTTGCTCCCATAGAAAAGTCCACAACATTCCTAATTCCAAGAAGAAAGCTAGTTGTCAACTTAAAAAGATACCATGTGTGTGTAACAGTCTTAGGATCTGGTATGAGCAGCTTGATGCTCTCAAACTTGATAATGTAAACTACCTTCTAACAGAGAGGCTCACCCATGGATCACTATTCTTCCCATTCAGAATGCTGTGGATTGGCTCCCCTTCCATCTATGATTATATAACACCTAATTTCCAGATGCAGTAATTGCATACATGGAAAGTAAGATTAGTTAATGTGTGTGTATATGTATATTAGCGATTTGCCCATCAAGAATGACAGATGAATTTCAAACAACAAAAACAAACAGATTTTACTTTTTATATTTATTAAATCAATTAAATATGTGTAAAACTTAAATAAAATAGGCTAAACATCTGAAGATACCAATCCCTTCCTGCACTTGCTCTTATCCAGTGGACTGGAGGTGGACCTGCCCATGCTGCTGCCCAGCTGCAGCCTGCACACCTCTTTGCTGGGCAAGGGCAGGCGAGCTCCATACCTTGCAACAGCTGCCCACCTGCACCACCCCCAGGGTGTTTCCTTCCCTGCTCAGGGCTTGAGATGAGGCCCCCGCTGCTCGCCCACTGCCTCGTACTGCTGCATGGCTCTTGCTTTTCCTTAGCTGGCACCTTCCTCTGCCCTCCCTGCCGCACCGGGCTCCCAGCACTCTCCCAGGAGGAGCTCAGTAGAAACAGCTCTGGCCCCTAAATTTTTTCCCAATTCTGGAAGTTGGAATCATCTTGACAGGTCCACTAAACAAATGCTAAGGTTTAGCAAATAAATTTCTCTGAAGACACAAATGTTCTGTCTCTTACAGTTTTCAAGCTATCCACATTTAAAGAGCGTTATGGACAGGCAGACACAGACAGATGGACTAGGCCCTTTAGATATATTATCATCTTCTAGTACAGTTTAGTAACTGGAAACAAGGTGAAGAGCCTGAACAATGGGACTAAGCAGCTTTAATAGTGTGACATTTCTTATAATTACATCTTAAAATGGATAACTTTATGGTTAATTTTATTCTCTATACTTTGTATATATATATTTTTTTCTGATGCATATTTGGTTACACTGTAATGGGTTCTAAAATGTAAATACTATACACAGAAAAAGGTGTATACATAAGTTAATGAACAGAATAGGAGTCACATTCTGAAGATGAGGCCCAATTTGTGTATATTGTGTATATATATATATCTAAATGTGCTGTATAGTATCTGTGGTGTATTGGTTTGTGAACATGTATACCACTGCCCTCTGCTGGAAGCTTTATTTGATTTTTTACAAAACACCATTTATACAAAATAACGGAGTATATTAAGATCAACATCATATTCTAAATCTGAACTGTGTCCGGGATAAAATAATAAAACAATATAACACATAATATGCTGTTAAATATAAATAATGTATAATTACAAAGTCAGCCCGTGAGAAATATAGTAATAATAAATCATCGAAAACCCAAAAGATCTCTCTGATACATTTTTCACCTTTATCAGTCAATCCAAAATAATTTTTGCATTGATTCAATCAGCAATTGGGTAAAAGTGCCAAAAAAGCCCCACTAAAGCACTCAATCTTTACAGATGCTGCAGAGCCAGGTAGAAGTAACCCACTGCCTCTTGTGGGCATGTGCGGGGCTCGGCATAGGAACACACTGAGTTAAAAATAAAGTGTCTCCCTCAAAAAGAAATAAAAGGTGCCTCTGAGTGGTGTAGAACTGGCTGAAGCAGTAGTTTATCCCCTCTACAGCTGGGTTCTCTGCAGTACCTGTTGCAGTAACCCCTGTCAATTTATGACAAGGGACTGGGCTGAACTTATGACATCCCAAGAATTAGCAAGTAGAAAGGTGGCTTCATGCTGTCTTAGTACGTTTCCTTCCTGAACTGCCTGGTGTGTTCCTCCTGTGTAACTGCTGGTCCAAGCCATAAATTCTATATTTAAAAGTGTCTCGCTTCCATCCAGAGGAGCTAAGACAGACAATATTTAAACTGAGTTGGCCTGAGCCAGTCTGACTTGTTCAAGCAACATGATTCCTCACTCAGGTGGAGCATAAAATGTGGCTGTAGTCAATGGATTGCCACAACTTTGTGCATTGGTGGGAGCGGTACAAGTAATGCATTGTATTTTGCCCCTGCACTTGCTTTTCTTGCTTTAAAATTTTATCTGCTTCAGGAAATCGACATATTGCTAATGAGACTCTGATCTGGCAAAACCTTATTCAAGTCTAAATGTTATAATTGGAGTATTCCCATTGAGCACAATGGCTAGTGTTGATGAAGCAAATGATTTCATAGAGACTAAGACTGCAGACCAAGTGCCTTTTCTACATGAGCCCTTAAACCATTTTCAGAAGGCTCTGTTGATGAAAGCTGTTGTCAGCATTGATAATTTTTTAAATGCAAATAGGGTTGTTGTAGTTGCTGCTAATATACTACCTTATCTTGAGCAAGGATGGTGTGTGTGAATGACTAGGACCAGTGATTCTAAAGCTGTCTAGACTTAAGGTATCCCTCCTTGGACTCAAGGTGCCCCTCGGAAAATGCCAGTTCTTAGTTTTCACTCATATTTTTTTTACTATAATAAAATAATAGAGCAATTCCTTTGTGGCAAAGAACTCAGAAACATAACAGGTGAAAATGTTTGTGACACTATGGATTCCTGTTTGAAATCTCTGGGTTGATCTTGTGAATCAAGTTTGCACACCTAACACCCCCAACAGCATGTAGCCCTCTGGGGCGCCCTTGAAAGGATCTCAAGGCACCCTAAGGTGCCACAGCACCTGGTTGGGACTCACTAGCCTGGGAAGCGGTATATCCTGCCTCGTGAGGGGGGCAGCAAGAAACAGAGGGCTCTTAAACAGCTGTTTCCAAATTGTGTGGCTTTAGTCACTGGTGCTACACAGACCTTTTGCAGACTGGTTAAATCATCTACCTGCCTGGTCAAGCTTGGAGGCACTTCAGGGCAAAAGCCAGGGGCAGCCCCTCACTGGTCCCTCCCAGGGCATGGTAGCAGCAAAACAAGGTATAAAAAAACCCAACCCACAACTGTTTTCCCAACATTTGCCAAGGGGACTTTACGCACTGCAGAGAGGCTGGCAGACCCGGTTCTTTCGGTAGATGTGGTATCTTTTATTAGACCAACTAAACTGTTGGAAAAACTATTCTGTGCAAGCTTTTGGACACAAACACCCTTCTTCCAACCAAGGGAGAGTTGGTGTCACGGGTGCTGTCCTGGGTAAAATAGAAGCCAATATGCAACCTGCAGGTCTGTGTAACCTGTCCCCATTTTACCAGCTACCTTTTCCACACCTGCCTGCCTCACACCTACTGCCCCGATCCCCTCTGGTCCTCACTGCCACACATGTGCGTGTTGTGTATCAGCTTCTGGTCTACCCAAGACAGCACGCGTGACACCAGCGCTTTCCCCCCACGCCTGAAGGAGGGGGTTGTGCTCGAAAGCTTGCAAAGAACTATTAGACCAACTCATTCGTTGGAAAAACAAAAGATCCCACATCTGCCCAAACAACGTGGTCTGCCAGCCTCTCTGCAGTGCTTAATTAAAAAAAAAAAAAAATTAAAATCTCTCTATCTATACATCCTCTATCATAGACTTCTATTGCACCTTTTTTTTAAAACCACCTTGAGAAACTTACACACTCGTTACAATAACTGCACCTGCGCCCACACGCACCCACCCTCTGCCTTTCCCTGACCCAAACACAGTCCCTTAGTCCAGGCCCTTTTTTGGGGGTTTCCCCTTCTCAGTTCACTCCCTGTCCTTGTTGTTGTCCATGTTGCTTCCACTGTTGCTGCTCCTGTTGTCCTCGCGGTCTCCAGGCTCAGTCATGTCGCTGTCCCCTTCCCCATGAAAGCCGCGCGCCCTCTGAGGCTGGGGGGGCGCGGCAAGCTCCTGCAGGCGGTGGCGGTGCTGTCAGCAATGGGAGCATGGCGGCAGCAAGCCAGGAGCTCCCACAGGCGGCCACGGTGCTGCCGACGGCGGAGGGGGGAAAGGTGGTGAGCAGCGACCGCCCGCAGGCAGCACTGGCCATGTCGGCGGCACCTTTCCACAGGGGGTGCACCGCCGCACTCGGGTGCACGTGTACTTGTGTGCACCCACTACGCGTCGCCAATGCGCTTCCCTTCTCTGGGGGACTTGGAGCAGCTTGTGCCACGTGCCTCCTTTTCCAGGGGGATTTGGCTGCCCGTAGGACTGGAGTTTGGCTCGGTGCTTAAAGCCAAATTGGCAAATGTTGGGAAAACGTTGGTTTTTTTCTTTTATTCGTTGCCTGCCCGTGTCCTTCGCCCGGCAGCAGCCCTGGCGGCCCGGCCGCCCCAGCACGTGGCCGCGAGGCGAGGAGGCGGGGCCGAGGCTTCCCGCGGCCGGAAGGCGCCAATCAGCGCGGG
>NW_005841997.1:1008120-1025218 GCF_000455745.1 Alligator sinensis | reverse complement strand
TGGACAGCAGCCTGTCCCCGCTGGAGGAGGCCCAGCCCGCCCTGCTGGAGGGCAGCCCCCCGCCTGCCCGCGAGGAAGACGCCTGCCGCCAGGAGGAAACGGCCACGAGGGAGCTTCCCCCGGAGCCCAGGGGCGACAGCCTGGCTCTGGAGTGCTCGGACTCCCCGCCGGAAGGGAAGGTGGCTGGGTGGGCGTCCGCGGGGCGAGAGGGTGCCCAGGTAGTGGGGCAGCAGCAGGACTGGCTCTCCAGCGGCGGGTACGAACACCTGGTGAAACAGAACTCAGACCTGCTGAGTGCCCTGGAGCACCTGGAGCAGAGATGCACGGCCCTAAAGGAGGAGAATTGCCTTCTGAGGAGAAGCAGCGTTCCTGAGATGCAAGAGAAAGTGAAGCGGCTCAAGAGGAAGAATGCTGAGCTGGCCACCATTGCGAAAAGACTGGAGGAAAAAGCCAGGAAACTCCAAGAGCCCGACCTCCAGGTAGTCGGTGCCCCAGTATTACTACCCATCGACGATTCGGATGTGGAACTGTGCAAGAAAGCATTTGCTCAGCAGAGGTTCAAAGATCTGAGTGAACAAGCTAGTACCCTTCTGGCCAAGGATAAGCAGATAGAAGTCCTGCAGAAGGAGTGTTGGGAGCTGCAGGCCAAACTGGCTACAGGCAAGGATGGCTCATGCGAGCTCAGTTTCAGTGACTTTGATCACTTGTTGCGAGAGACTCAAAAAGAAGTGTTATGGTTACAGAGACAGATAACGTTGAGGAACCTGAAAGAGTCTCTGCAGTGCTCCCAACTTGGTTCAGACAGTTCTTCCACTACTGCTGTGTGCCCAATTCAGGAAGCATCCGTACCAAACATGGATGCCAGTTTAGATGGCTCATGTTTTCCAAAGGAGACACCAACAGGATCAATTGCTTTGGGGAAGGGCATGGAGACAGTAGTATTACCATTGGGAAATATGTCCGAGAAACATGAAAACACGCCTTTAAAGACCGACCCATACAGCAAGGAGCAGATAGAGCATTTGGAACTAGAGCTGGGTAAAAAATACCAGCAATGTGAAAATCTTGAGCAAGAAATAGAGAAGAAACAGAAAAAATGTAATGAGTTGGAAACGCAGTTAAAGGAAGCCCTGAATAAGAAGCAGTATCACAGTAAAACTGAACAATTTAATCTTCTGTCTCAGAAACTTGAACAGTTCCACGTAAAAAACCCTGACGTTGTGACTTCAAAGTTGCCATGCACTGTATGTTTTTCCACAGCACAGATCTCTGCAGAAGATTCTTTTTCTGGATCTAAAAGTCAAGTCAAAGAACAGGAGTCCCAGACAGACTTCTCAAAGTCAGAATCAGGGCAGAGTAGTCCCAACTCCTGCCCTTCTCCAGAGGAAGATACTGCAAATGAAATGGAAGATTTGGAGACAAATGCATTTTCCCTTACCTTAGAAGCACAGAGACAAGGTTCAGCAAAACTTCGAGTCTTCTTAGCTCGATATAGCTATGACCCTTTTGAAGGTCCTAACAAGAACCCTGAAGCAGAGCTTCCATTGACAGCTGGAGGATATGTTTACAGTTTTGGAGATATGGATGAGGATGGCTTTTTTAAAGGAGAGCTGATGGATGGCAGAAGAGGGTTGGTCCCCTCTAATTTGGTAGATGAAGTTTCAGATGATGACCTGATGGCCTCTGTGCCTCCAGAGCTAGATGACCTGTCACATGTGTCATATCATGAAACGAGTTTCCTGAGCAGAAGTGTTAGCAGTGGAGAAAAGAGTAATGGTCTTGATGAAAAAATAAGTATCAGTATGTTAACTAATAGACTAGAAGGAGACACTGAGATGCCTAGTGATTATGTCAAAGTGCCTTATCCAAGAAACCTGACCCTAATCAAGCAATTAGCAAGAAGCATTATTATAGGTTGGGAGCCACCATTTTTGCCAGCTGGCTGGGGGGATGTGCAGAGCTATAACGTTTATGTAGATAAAGTGTTATACCAAAATGTAAGGTTTGGCTGTTGGACTGAAGTAGTGATTGAGAATCTGGATTTAAATGCTAAGACCTATCGGATTTCTGTTCAAAGTGTAATGGAAAAGGGAAATTCAGATAAGATGCAGTGTACTTTCCTTACAGGGAAAGATTTTCATAAAGCACCAGAACTTCTGAAAATAAGGAGTATCACCGCTACTTCAGCAGAGGTCGTGTGGTTACCAAGCAGCAGCAGTTATACTCACATGGTTTACCTTAATGAGAAAAAGTATGATGTTACCAAGGCTGGGATTTATTGGTACACTTTCCAAAACCTACAGCCCAACACTCAGTACACTGTACAAGTGGATGCACAACCTCAGAAGATGACACACAATTTATCCCAGGAGAAATGGATGCAGAAATCGGCAACAATTGAGTTTGTTACTCCATCAACAGGATTACCTGATGCTCCACTTGATGTTCAGGTAGAGCCTGGTCCCTCAGCAGACAATCTAGTTATCAGTTGGCTGCCTGTGACAATAGATACAGCAGGATCATCCAATGGGGTACGAGTCACAGGTTATGCTGTGTATGTGAATGGCCAAAGAGTAACAGAAGTTATGTCTCCAATAACTGGGAGTGTCCTAGTAGAACTGTCGCAGTTAGAGATCTTCCAAGTGTCTCAGAAGGTTTCTGTGAGAACATTGTCTCCTTATGGAGAGTCAGTAGATTCTGTGCCAGCTCTGATACCCTCGGCATTATTGATAGGAAAGAAGAGGGAATGTTCAAAGTCTGTGCCTACCAGCCTGACCCCTGAACATCCCTGTGGGGAATTCATAGACTCTCAGCGTGTAAAAAATCCTCTGACACATAGCACATCTTCCCTGTCTTCACAGTTGGATTTGGCCAGTAAAGATAAGAAACGTACAGTTTGCTTCACCTCTAACTGCAGAGATTCACTTACTTCCCTGCCAGCAAACGTCTCCCCACAGCAATTGTTCACTTCCCACAGTTCTTCCTTGATGCCTGAGCTTGCCATGTCATCAATGTCACACATTCCGAGAAATGAATATGATGGTAAATGTGTGGCATATCAACCAACATCAGTCAGTGTACAGTCTTCGAGCCTTGCCTTTCCTGCCAGATGGTGTGAAGAATCAGCCAGTGCTAGGACTCCAAAAGACATTCAGAGAAAGAGAACCGAAGAGCTCTTTTTAACCCAAAATGATGTGTTAAATCAGGCAGATGCCAGCAACATCAAAATGTCCATGACGACCCATTATGTGAACTCTGAGGACAAGCCTGTGAAAGATTCAGCCATTCAGAGACACATTGAGAGATATGACAGGAATTGGTTGAGTTCTGTTCCTCAGCTGTGCTCTAGCCAAGTTGAATTGCAGGAAGACTATAATAGAGACATAGAAATAAATACTTTAAATGTTCAGGAGATTCTAGATGTCTCCTCAGAGAAGAAACCTGAAGAAGTATTAATCCTAGGGGTGTCTGTTGGTGAAACAAAGAAAGACCAAACACCAGGAACAGGGAACTGGAAATTTAATCCTCCTGGTGAACACAACCGTAGTTCTGTTCTTTTACGTACTTTGAAAGAGGAAGAAGAGGAGCTAGATTTAGATAGGGAGGAAGATAACAGAATAAAGATTGCTGGTAAAGATTCCAGTCTAAAGGAGTCTCCAGAGTTTCCTACACAGTGGTCTCAAATAAAAAAAACGAGTAAGGCTTTGAGCACAAGCCAAGCAGTGACATCTTCATTTTCCAGAACAGATTTTCTGAAAAGCTCAGACTTGAAGGAAATGGTTAGTGATGGCTCAATAAGGATGTTTCTGGCCCTTTTTGACTATGATCCTGCATCTATGTCACCTAATCTTGATGCAGCTGAAGAGGAACTCCCATTTAAAAAGGGGCAGGTTGTAAAAGTGATTGGTGATAAAGATGTCGATGGTTTCTACCAAGGTGAAATTGAAGGAAAGGTTGGATACATTCCATGTAATATGGTGTCTGAGGTGGAGATGGACAGTATTGAAATGAAACAGCAGTTGTTAAAACAGGATTCTGTACCTGGTATGGATTCCAGGATGAATTTAGTAAAGCTGGATATACAAGATAGGAATGACAAGTCTCACTCAGAATGTGCCCAGCGAGATAGCAAGGTTGAGCAGCCTGCTTCTAAGACAATGGTGGCTGTCTTTGACTACAACCCGAGGGAGAGCTCAATAAATGTGGATGTGGAAAGTGAACTAACATTTAGTGCTGGAGATATTATCACAGTATTTGGATCTGTAGATGATAGTGGATTCTACTATGGGGAGTTAAATGGACAGAGAGGCCTTATCCCTTCTGAATTCCTGAAAGTTGTGTCTTTGGAGGAGGAGTGAAAGTCAGGTGTTGTTTGAAAGACGCTTCAAGAAATAGGAGGAAGAGAAGAAGAATCTAGTAATACAAAGAAAAAGGACACACCTAACTGTAGACGAAAAACGCATTATTAGTGAAGTCTAGTATTAAAAGTTTTCCATGAAAATATATCATATAGAATCATTATTTTTAATATGGCAGAAGAAATACCTAGCAGACATGAGAAGTGAATTTCATTTCAATTTTAAAACCTTGGCCATAATTTTTTTGTTGTATATCTTTTCAGGGGAAGATGTGTGTGGAAAAATGAGTGGATACTTCATGTACTGATTCAAACTGCGTGCTGGGTAGTCAAAATTCAGCCATTCTTTTTGACAAATGCCTCAGCACTTACTAACATAAGCACATGTCCTTTAAATGGGAATTTGTGATTAGGATAGCATAAGGGATGCTCTACAAGGGCATTCATGCCACATTCAGGCCCTTTTTGCACTAAGAGGAGTTAAGATTTGCATACTGTAAGGGCTGTGTTTGCTCAGGGAATAGTCACTTGAAGGGTAGGTTTTATTAAGAAAGATTCTTTCGGGTTAATGTTAAAGTCCCCAGTCCTGCAAGTGACTCAGTAGAGATGCTCAGGTGCTCACCTGCACAGAATTACGTCCAGGATCGTAACCAACTTTTGTGCAGTTTATATTAAAACCTGAGCTGAAGTTTTCTGACTCTTAAAACTTACTTAGTTTACATGTTCATTTACTAACTTGAAATATTAAGCTATTTTACTTGTTAGTTTATTGTGTTTTTTTACATATCTAAATACTTGTTTTGTTTTGTTATTTATAATTCACTTGTTCACTGAAGAACTTGTGAAGAGTGAACTTGGCTATGGGGATCAAAGCTGCATGTATAGATGATTTTTAAAGGAGAGTTTACAGATAATTCCTTAGGAGAAGGGTTCATTGTGTTAAGATGATTAATTTTTTAGACAAATGACATATGTGCTATTTTTTTAAAAAGCAGGGTTAATTTCTCTGCGTATTTCACTTTGTCATAAGAGAATAAATTGTTTAGTTTTTCCTTTTTGAATATTAAAGGAGAAAATATTATTATAACTTGCAAATTGGATTGTAATAAAACCTATTTGTTATTTCATAGTTATTTTTTCAGTATTTGCCTCTATGTGGACTTGAAACATGTGATGAAAGTGTCCTGGTATTGCTTGTTTGGCTTTCCCATTTCGTTCTGTGTCTAATGATGCATCAGCCTCTCTGACGCAAGGGATTTGCAGGCTTGTTGAAAGGTTTCGTGTATACAAACTACCACAAGATGGCAGCACAGCCCAATGAATCAGGCTACATTATCTAGCAATGTTCGCTAAAGGATGAAGTCAGGTTAAATAGGACTTTTTTCAGATTATTTTTAAAATAACATCAAAATTAATTTTCTGTTTTACTTTTTGTATTCTTGACTAGAATAATGAAAATGGTACTTTGATTTGGTGTGATTAGGTTACAACTGTTGCAGATTATTTATTTTCCAATTCAGGGGTAGTTAGAGACTGAATGAGGCACCCGACTATTTTGTCACCTTGGACCAGTGGTAGTCACCTTGTGCACAGGCTGCCTCTGCATGTGGCACATGGCAGATGAGGAAGGGGGCAGGAAGCACAACAGCAGAAAGGGCAAGAAGAAGAAGGCAGAACAGGAGATCAATCACAGAGCATAGAGCAGGATGCAGAAAACAGGAACGGTTTGGACAGGGAGCACAAAGTAGAAAGCAGAGTGATTTGAGTGGTTCTCAGAGAGGTGTGGGGCTAATTCATGGCACACCAGAAGAGGGTGGCCCCCACTGTCTTAGATATTATTGCCATCAAGAGCCAAGAAAAGTGGTAAAATAATATAGAGGGGAAGAGTTTGCTTGAGGTATTTCCTTATTTCAGAAGAGAGCAAAAAGATCTAGATAGACCCAAAAATGGTCCGCATTCAAACAGATGAGATTTAACAGGGACAAGTACAAGGCTGCACTTGGGACAGAATAATTGCATGCATGAATACAGAGTGAGGAATGAATAGCTAGGTTGCAGTAATACAGAAAAGGACCTGGGGATTGTAGTAGACCATAAGTTGAATATGAGCCAACAGTGCACTCTTGTTGGTAAAAAGCCAAAAGTATACTGGATTTGTATTAACAGGAGTGTTACTTGAAATAAAGAAAAGTGATTCTTCCATTCTATTCAGCACTTGTGAGGCCTCACCTGGAATGATTTGTCTTGTTTCAAGCCCCACACTTCAAGAAAAATATGGACAGGTTGGAGAGAGTCCAGTGCAGAGTGACAAAAATAATTGGGGCGTGGGCAGCAGAGGCTGAAAAAACTGAGTTTTTAAATCTGAAACAGAGAAGACTGAAGGGGGATGTGATAAGTTTTCAAATACCTGAAGGGTGGTTATAGAGAGGATGGAGATATACTTTCTTTGTGGCCACAGGGGACAGCAGCAATGGCCTCAAGCTGCAGCACATGTAATTTAGGTTGGAGAGCAGGAGGAACTTTCTGACCAAGAGACCCCCTCTACACATGCAGGTAAAGGCATGATGGGATTTAATGAATGAGTCACACAATTGTGCCTCCTACCATGCCACCTGTGCATGACAGGAGACAATTGTGGGACGGCGCATTAGATCCTACTGTGTCTTATTGCCAGTGCACTGGGAGCCTGAGGCTAGAGGATTGTGGCAGGGGCGATCTCTCCACCCTGGAGTGCAGGGAAACCTATCAGGCTGAGAATCGCCACAGGGGCAGTCTCCCTATCTCAGGCGTGTAGGAAACCCCTGGGACCAGAGGATCGATGTGATCTTCCAGCCCTGGGGGTTTCCCATACCTTTGGGGCAGGGGGATTGCTGACCAGGCTTCCAGCAGCAGGGGAGAGCCTGGTACACATGTTAATTAAAGCTCAAAAGCAACCAGCTATAAAGTTGGTACATATTTTTGAGGTCTAGCTTTATAGCTGGTTGGAGCTTTTTATTGTGTGATAAGTTACTTTGCACATGTAGCTGTACCAGTTAATTGGGCAGTGCCTGTAAGGTGTAGAAGGGGCCTGAGGGTGGTCAAGCATTGGAACAGGCTACCTAGAGAAGTTGTGGAATTGCTATCCCTGGAAATTTTGAAGAGTAGGTTGGACAGACACTTGGCTGTGCTGGTTTAGTTGGGGATGATCCTTCCCTTGAGCAGGGGACTGGACTAGATGACTTCCAGAGGTCCTTTCCAGACCTTCTTTCCTATGGCCTTCTGACTATGAAGTAGTGGTGCACATGCTGGAGAAAGTTTAAATCCCATATAGACTTTAGTTCCTGTCATCCTTACTCTCTTTCTGCAAGATTGGTTTGGGGCTCCTTAACTAAAAATGCATATTTTTGTATCAGTGTAGCTCACCAAAAGTATTTCTACTCTTGTTCAAAAAGCAGTCACAGCAAGGGAAGTTTTACCCTTTGATCTGTGCAGCACTGGGTATGTTCATCAAGTGTCTGGCCTTGATGGTAGAAACGCCCAACATGAACGAGAGCGCGTGTATCTCCATACCCAAACAATTGGCATGTTCAAGTCGATATTCCTGAAGTCTTACAAGAATCCATGGCGACGATGTGTGCCCTATTCTAATCCTCTGGGAATAAATTGTGGAAAATCTACCCTTTTAGCTATGCAAACTACCCTTCATTGGACAGAGGGAGAAAAGTAAGCTAACTTTTTTTTTTTATTCCCACTTCTGTGAATGTAGGGTTTATGAAAGCTACTAGATTTTCAGGCATATAGTAGAGTCCTCTGTCAACAGAATAGATGCAACATGTTCATTCTCCCTAGTGCTCAGCAATATATCTCAACCCTATTTTGGAAGAACCTATTATGAATTGGAAGGAATAGAGGAGTGTCCAGTTCAACCTCAGATTGTCCCTGCTGGGTCTGCAATTCAGCTACCGCCCTGAAAAAGGAACCAGATTTCAAATTCAAATATCAGTACAGCTTGTGATCTTTAGAAGGATGGAGAGATTTACTGGCTTCCCCATTTCAACTTAGTATGATTGTGTGAGTGAGGCAGCTTCTTGTGAGACTTTTCTAGAAAAGTCCCCTCCATGGACATATTTAACATCTGTGGAGATGAGTGTATAAGTAAAAGATGGGTGCTAGGAGCTCTGCAGGTGCTAGATCATCATCACTTCATGTTTTTTATCTATTCGCTGGATTCTTTACTGCTTGTTATTATTAGATGGTATGCATACACCTCTGCCTTTCCCTAGTATTTAAGTCAACCTTGTTTGAAATTAACATTTCATTATATTTTGCCACATTTTTCCTTAAGATCATACTACCAAGCTAGTTCAGAAAATTCTTGATTTATGACGACTAGTTTGGGGTGTGAAATTCAGAAAGTTTTATCTGCATCTTTATTAACAGTGGTTTGCATTCCAGCATGGTGGTGCAAAAAATAGGTTTTAATAATTTTGGATAATCAAATCATAAAGTAGAAAATACATCTTACTTTTAAATTAAAGCCAACATGCATTCCTGTTCTTGTATCAGACTGCAGTTGTATGTGATGCCAAGCATGTGTGCCTTTAGTAGCATTTTGTTACATTTTTTATTGCAAAAATAGCCTTAAAATTGTGCCAAAAACATTTATTTATCTATCTTATTGCAAGGAAAAGAGAGAGACGTATTCCAGGGAGAATCATTCAATGGCTTATGGTTTATAGAAATTACCTTCTGAGTGTATAATTTTAAAGTGATTGTCTTCCATTAGGGCTACAATAAACAGCATGGTGGAAAATTCAATCTGATTAGTTTTTCTAATAAGCTGTAGGGGGTTGTGGAGGCCAGAGTACAAGAAACTTAAACATGTCATCACTCTGATTACAAACCTGCCTCTGACTTAATGAGATAATGAAGTCCATTGATTTAATGAACCCATTGCTGATCAACAAATGGTCAATGATCCCTATGGACATTTGGTACATTAAAACTCATTCTTTTCAAGATTTCCTAAAATGGTGAGGTCACAGACAACATATATGTTATCATAAGTTTTATTATATTGGTCACTGGAAGTAAACACTTGCTCAATGCTTTCTGCATCCATTATAAACCTGTTTCCATCACTCATAACTTCCTGAAACATTTCATGTTTGGTCTCCAGGCGGGTGGATGTTTTCCAAGATAAAAATTTGTTTGGGACACTAAGACTTAACCCCATGAGCTAAATTCTGCCCTCAGTTATACCAGTGCAACCCTGCTGATTTACAACCTCATTTGAGGTGATTGGAGCTCTATCTGTGTGAATGAGAGCGTAGAATTTTATTCATGTAGTGCAGGGATAAGAACTCAAGAGGATTCTGTGTTTTTTACAGCTGAGCTGACTCTGTTAAGTATTAGAGATGCTGCATCTGCAGCCAACTTTCAATCCCTGTGCACATAAACCAGGGGTGGGCAAAATACAGCCTGTGGGCTGCATCCAGCCCTTGAAGGACTTTGTCCGGCCTGTGGTGGGTCCCTGAGTCTCACCTGGTCCAAGCACTGTCTAGCCCGTGGCATGTCTTACCACCCCTGGGCGTGCAGCAGGGCTGAGGCAGCACCATAGCTGGACTGCCTTTCTAGGCAGCCCAGGTGGCAGTGGCTCCTTGCTGCTGTCATCACTGGCCCCAGCCCTGTGGTACTGGCAGGAACCCATGTGCACAGCCTCGACCCCAGCCCTCATTGCGCCCACTCCAGGCTCGGCCTGGCGGAGTGGACCAGCCAGACCCCATGTGCACAGCCCCGCCCCTGGCCCGGGCTGCCCTGCACCCCAGCCTGCCCTGCACCTGGTCCAGACTGGCCAGCCTATGCTGAGCAGTGGCAGCAACCAGACAGAAGCTGTTGCTCAGCGTGGGGGAAAAGCAGCCCCTCCCCTTCACTGCTGCCAGGCCCTTCTTGCTGCAGTTTCCTGGACCCTGCATCTGGGCTGCCCTGCAGCAACTCTGCACCGCTACCGCTGTCCCGCTGGATGGCCTGGAGGCAACAGTGACAGAGGCAGAGAGGAGCCTCAGGGCAGCCTGGGCACAGGCTCTGGGCAGCAGCAGCAAGAAGGGCCCAGCAGTGGTGAGATGGAGGGGCCGCTTTTCCCCTGCTCTGACCAGCAGCTTCTGCCTGGCCTCTGCTGCTGCTCAGCATGGGTGGGCGAGCCAGAGCAGGCACGGGGCAGGCTGGGGACAGGGCTGTGCATGCAGGTTTCAGCTAGTCCACTCTGGCAGGGGGCAAGTCCAGAGCAGGTGCAGGGCAGGCTGGGGTTGTGCGCTGGTGGTGGTGGGAAGGAGCCACAGGCTCCGGGCTATTGGGGGAGGGGGTGCTGACTGACCCGTGGCAGCTCCCCAGCACTGTCTATGTGGCCCCTGGGCCCAAATAATTGCCCGCCCCTGACAAACTGACTTCTGGTGTCTCCCCACTACTTTTTCCTTGTGCAACCTATGTTCAGCCCTCATGAGGTTCTTGCAGGTTACTACAGAATGTAGTCATGTATTTACACTTTACATTAGAGGAACTGATCCTGGTATCTGAATATTGTTTTTCATAGCAAGACGAGGAATACCAAGAGAATTATAAATGCCATTTGCATATAACACTTTGTGGCTTCAGCAGCATCAGCATTTCCCTGTGAGAAATAACTCCTTGGCTCCATCTAATCAGACTCATATAACTTCTTTTGAGACAGGAAGTTAGATTTGAAATATAAAGAGAAATGGCTTCACTTGATGTTACTTCTGAGTTTTGAAATATTCTGCTCGTGGGATCTCTGTTCATTTTCTGCTTACTCACCACCTTAATACTTGCTCTGGTTTCTGGGTAACAACAACATATCCTCTACTTTGAATGCAAATTGAGAAACTAAATGTTTGTTGGCAAACATTTCAGTTGAATGAAGATTTATTGATTTATAAAATATGTTTTCTCTGCTTCTTATGCAGATGCTGTGGAAGATAATAAGTTGCAGTTTAGCACCTTTCATTCAAAGACCTCCAAGGATTTCACAAACATTAATGAATCAAGCCCTATACCACACTTCTGTCAGCTAAAGAGTTTTGTGTAGATTCATATAGATTCATAGATGTTAGGGTCGGAAGGGACCTCAATAGATCATCGAGTCCGACCCCCTGCATAGGCAGGCCGTTCCAGACCTTGGCCACTCGAACTGTGAAGAGTTCTTCCTAATGTCCAATCTAAATCTGTTCTCTGCTAGCTTGTGGCCATTATTTCTTGTAACCCCCGGGGGCGCCTTGGTGAATAAAACCTCACCAATTCCCTTCTGTGCCCCCGTGATGAACTTATAGGCAGCCACAAGGTCGCCTCTCAACCTTCTCTTGCGGAGCCTGAAAAGGTCCAGGTTCTCTAGTCTCTCCTCGTAGGGCTTGGTCTGCAAGCCCTTAACCATACAAGTGGCCCTTCTCTGGACTCTCTCCAGGTTATCCGCATCCCTCTTGAAGTGCGGCGCCCAGAATTGCATGCAGTACTCCAACTGCGGTCTGACCAGTGCCCGATAGAGGGGAAGTATCACCTCCTTGGATCTATTCGTCATGCATCTGCTGATGCACGATAAAGTGCCATTAGCTTTTTTGATGGCTTCATCACGCTGCCAACTCATGTTCATCTTGGAGTCCACTAGGACTCCAAGATCCCTTTCCACTTCCATGCCACCCAGCAGGTCATTCCCTAGGCTGTAGGTGTGCCGGACATTTTTCCTCCCTAGGTGCAGCACTTTGCATTTCTCCTTGTTGAACTGCATTCTGTTGTTTTCTGCCCACTTGTCCAACCCGTCCAGGTCTGCTTGCAGCTGTTCCCTGCCCTCTGGCGTGTAGTCCCACACACTAACAATTACAAGTTTTTCTCTCAAAGTCAACCCACTTGAAGTGCACATCTGTCATCTTCATTTTTTTGCCTTTACATTTAATAAAATGGAGTGATCAGATCAATGGAGATGCTGTGCTATATTTCTGCTGCCCATTCTTCTGCTAGGCATTTACTTGAGGCCAGATGCTTTGTGCTTACCACAAACATTTTCTTTCTGTAGTACTATAGCTTATGCTATACTCATATCAGTTATCCTGCAGTTTTGTTCAAGAGTTTCTAATTAGTGCTTAGATAGAGGAACTAATCTATTGGGGAATGATGCAGCTTAGCCAGTTTACTGTAAAAGATGGGGTGTGTCTATATGAGATACTTTACTGCACAGTAGACTAATCTACTGCAACGTAAAGTGTCACCATCTACATGCACACACCATTTACTCTGCAATTAATTAGCTTACTTTGCAGTTAGCTACTACCTGTGTATACAGGTAGTAAACTAACAGCGCAGTAGATACTGCGCACAGTAGCGCATGTGTAAATGTTGACCAGGAGCAAATTTGCTCCTGGCCAGCCCCAACACTAGGGGGCCACAGGGGATGGGGAACTCCATCAGTCCTGGTGCTACTCAGCTCCTAGCTGCCCCCAGGAACTGGGAGTTGAGCAGTATCGGGATGGGGTAGCTCTCTGCCCCAACTCTGCCCCAGTGCTGCTCAGCTCCCATCTCCCCAGAGGAGCTGGGAGCCAAGCAGTGGCAGGACTGGAGAGTTCTCTGCTTCCATGTGCAGCCGGGGGCTGGGCAGGAGCTGTCCCACTTGGGGAAATCCCTGCCCAGCTAGGGTGGTCAGAGCAGGGTATGAGCAGCCCTGTACAGAGCTGCTCCCATTGGGAGCAGATTTGCTCCCAACAGGAAGTATGTATAGATGTGCTCCCGGGGAAGGCTTTATAGCACTAATGTCACGTGTAGATGCATCCACTAAGACCTAAAGAATATTTTGGATGCAGCTAAATGGAGAAACCACTGGAAAAGTGGAAACTTACGATTTAGGTTTTACCTTTTCTCCTCATTTCACTATGGAGTAGAATTTACTAGAATACTAGTGAAAGGGCAGAATCATTATAATGATTTATTTTAGGATGCCAACATTTTTCACATTGGTTCAAACACTTGATCACATCTAAACAATATGTATTTTTTGCCATAATGAATTCCAGCAGGCCCTGATTATTTAAATTGATTTAATTTAGTTAAGTTGTCTGTGCTCTTTACTTATGATCTGTATTTCCTTCCTGTTTTGGTTTATGCTAATTTTCCAAGTCCTCTGCTTACAGTTTTTCTTGCATTCACCTTCTGTGACTATTCTGGTGTTAACTCACAGTTTCCAGGTTCTGTCTTGTATTTTTATTATAATTATTATTTATTTGATTTTTTTTTCCACGGTTGTAGAACTTCTTTTTTGTTGTCTTGTCTATTTCTGGCTACTTGTAGCTCATTTTTCACCTTTGCTTTCTACAGCTATTCCTACAGCTTCATGCTATTCCTTTATATACTTCCTTAGTGACATACCCTTCATCACTGTCTGTATGTAACTCTTGATTTTCAGATAGTTAAGAAGCTCTTTGGGTAGCCAGATTGACCTCATAAGGTTCTTCATATCTTTCCTCTATGTTGTAATAGCTTGATGTTGAGACTTTAATATTATGTCCTTTAGGAACTGCTAGCCCTCTTGGACTCCTTTTTCTTTAATGTGTTTATCCATGGGACTTTAATAGCCCATCCACTATTAAAATAGATTCAAGTACATTTATACATTAAATCTAATTAACTGTATTAAATTTGACTACAAGTAAATAAATTATTAACTATATTAAATAAATTATTAATGATATACTTAAAATAGTGGTATACTGAGCATCTTTTATTTGGACCTTCCTGCCCTTTTTGATGTCACAAGGAGGGAAAATTGATTTAGTTGCGCAGGGACCTAAGCCATGGGACCTGTTTCACTGAGTTCAGTGTGTACAAAGCCCTGAAGCAAGGTAATTGGAACAAGAAATATGTGGGTTAGATATCAGGAAGAGCTTTGTAACCATGCCAGTGGTTAAGCACCAGAACAGATTACTGAGAAATGTAGTGGAATCTCCTTCATTGGAAGCTTTTAAGTACAGGTTTGACAAACATTTTTCTGGGATGGTTTAGAGACACTTTGAGCAGGGGTAGGACTAAACAACCCCTTGAAATCCCTTCTAGTAATATTTTTCTGTGATTCCAAGAAAGCAAATGCATCTGATAGATCAAGTATTAACTTGTATTTTTATTTGCGAATGCTGTTGTTATAGTAGAGTGAATAAATCACAACCAATAGTTTATATGCTGATTTGATTTTGATTTGAAATGATTGTGATTTCCTCAAATGTTTTCATTTTGTTCATTATCTGAGTTACATAAAATATCTTGGGGGGGGTTTATTTCATTTGGCTGTGAATATTTGAAATGGAGGTAGGTTGCTTAATTGTCATTGATCACAAAAGATGCATAGGTTTGCTTCTGTTTCCTGCTTGCATAAGCATGTACACACTTGTGGTACAAACACCCATGCATACACATTTTAAATTGGCTTTTAATATGTGTTCATGAATGTGAATTAAAATATAGTTTCCACAAAGAGTTATGCCAGTGAAACAGTCTCTCAAAAGTTGCAAACAAACTATAAGCAAAAACTATGTTGATATGCCTAGTTGAATTCATTTGGAAAAAATCAAGTAATCTTGGAAACTCTTTACGCCCACAGACCATACATACATAGATAATGTGAGCGATAACCATAATTTCTCGTCAGTTTTACTTATTTTGTTATGCTAAATGACTGTCTCTTCATGGACAACTTTTCTTAACATTACATGTTGCTTCCTTTCTCTCTCACACACTCTGTGTCCAACTTTTTCTTTCTTTCTCATTTGTGTAAGAGGATGGAATTACAGCAGTATCAAAGAATGACAGAAGCTGTTACTTGGGTTATATCATTACAGCATTGAAATAAATAGGAGTTTTGCCCACAAATTCAGTAGGACCACAATTTGGCATGATTACTGGGAGAAGTGGCTACTTTGCTCCAATCCCATTATGCTACTCGTTTATCTCTGACATGACTAAGTGCAGTGCCCAATATGTCTATTTTGTTGGAGCTGCTTTTACTGTAGATAACTGAACAAATCAAAAGTGCTCCAAATGAAAATTCTAGGCTTCTTTATACAGTAAACTCAATAGACAATCCTATTTTATTTCATCTACTTTGTATTTAAAGCCACTGCAGAGTTAGCTTACTTCTTGAAAGCTACTTCCTATTATTATTTTTTGTTGAGGAAAACAAGCAAGACAACTTTTATTACAGCCCTTTTATGTCACTCATATCATCAGTGAAACATGCATTGGGTGCTAGTATGTTTTCAAAATGTAGTGTGAACAGGTTTTGAGGATGATGCCATTGTGATTCTGATATTACATAAATACAAAAGATCAAGCAAAGCAATAATTACAGCATTGTAACTAAAATGAGCTGGGTAACTGAAACTCTTAAAAATAATTAAATGTTTCCTCCTTGACTTGCATAAATTATTGCAAGTGAAAGACGACTCCTGAAAGTACCCTTTTATAACACCATTTTTGTGAGACGTCTGCATGAGTTGGCTTGTTGCTGCTGAATTTTGATGAGATGATTCATTTTTGGTGAACAGGAACAACTTCATAATAGCTTTTATGAGAACAGCTCATGTGGTAGTAGTCACCATCTAAAGCAAAAAGGACACACAGCAGCACCCAAAAGTTGACAAGAACAATTTTCGGTGCAGTGTATAGATCCAACTGTGTGCATGGATTGAAGATTGGCTGCAGTTGGAGCATCTCTGTAAATACTTAACAGAATCAGCTCAATTGTGAAAACATAGGATCCTCCTGAGTTCTTATCCATGTTAATACGGTGACCAGGCTGTCTCAGTGTCCCAGCTGTTAGCAAAAACTTAAGCAAAAGTCCTCGATTGGTGGAAATTTGGGAGCCGCAGATATGGGGCTATGTGTGTATGCACAAGTGCCCCTTGATGCCCCCCACCCCTCTCCCATCCTGTCCCATCCTGGATTCCCTTACAGTAATTATGGTTGCCCTATACATGAAGAAATTCTACTCTCCCATTTGCACAGAAGGAAATCCAGCTCAAATGAGGTTGTAATCGGTGGGGTTGCACTGATATAACTGAGGGCAGAACTCCAACTCCACTTAGAGTTATGGGATACAGGTCCTAAATGTTTGTAGTAGAAGGTCTAAATTAGGCCTGTGCAAAGTGGTTAGTATTCGCTTCAGATTCGAATTTGGCTGATTCAGGGACAGTGATTCAAATCACTGTCGCGAATTGATTCGGCCAAATCTGAGTTGGAGATCTGGCTGCTGCCAAATCTGCGAATCACACAGGCCCCATCTCCTGCCTGCTCTCAATGGCTGCCCTGCCCATCCCAGCTCCTGGCACTTTGAAAAAAAAAGCCCGAACTCAGCGAGTACTGTCCGGCAGGGGGATGATCCCCACTGCCCCATGCCGCGTGGGGGACTCTGCCACAAGCTCCCCGACCCCTGCCCACTGTCCCAGCCCCCACCATGGCTGCCCTGCCTGCCCCAGGTCCTGGCCTTTTAAAAAACAAAACAAAACAAAACAAAACAAAAGAAGCCCCAACTCACCGGCTCCTGCCCGGTGGGGGGAAATCCCCGCTGCCCCGCACTGCCCCGTGCTGCATGGGGGGCTCTTCCATGAGCCCCCAGAAGCCCCAAGGCCTCTGTGGGAGCCGGTGAGTCTGGGAGGGGGGTTGTGTTTTTTTTTCTTAAAAGCAGGAGCTGGGGCGGGTGGGGCAGCCGTGGCGGGG
>NW_005841997.1:981351-1008009 GCF_000455745.1 Alligator sinensis | reverse complement strand
CTCCAGCCCCCCACCCCCTACTTACGAGCTCCGAGTTCAGGTCCAGCTCCCTGCTGCAACCAGCAGGGACTGCCCGAACCACCAAAACTCTCCGAATCTTTTGCAAATCGATTCAGAGAGCTTCGAATCTATTCGTACCTATTAATTGGTCTCGATTTGATTCGGATTCGAAGATTCAGCCACCGAATTGTGCCGAATCTCCTCTGAATCAAATCGGCACCTGAGAGCTTCACACAGCCCTAGTCTAAATGTCTGTATTAGAAGGTAATAAAAAATAAAAGGTAACAAATCACTAATTGATGCCTAAGTTTAAAAACACAATAGTCAAAAAGCAAATAGAATTTGTTCCTGGTCTTCCCCAAATTTATACAGGTATAAAGCTCAGGTTTAGAGTTTGGCACTTGCTTTATTTTTCAAATAAACAGAAACCAAAAGTGTGTGAATACATTACCTTTCACAATTGAATCCAGCTCTTTGGGTATTACTTCTTTCCATTGTTGACTTGTGTATTCCCCTCTTCTTACAATTTACAGAAAAGAAATACTTGAGATTGGATTTCCTTATGGTGAAATAGGTGAAGCTACCCTAGTGGCTGATGATACAGTCTCCTCCTAACAACTCACCATCTCCCATGCTTTTTGGACATTGAAACTATGACTGCCTTTCAGACATGCTGAATTCTTTGTTATTTACTGTCACAATTAGATCCCCCCTTCAGATATTTGAAATCTCAACCTGAATTTTTTTCTGCTTGACCGACCTCTAGAGTTTTGCTACTCTTTGCTGGTTAGAAACATGAGAACAGCTTCTATCGTGCTATTTTATAACTTTTGCTTTGAGATCTCATCAGAACCGGGAAAGAAGGGAAATATAAAAAATGGAAAAGCACTTCAAAATAATATTTTTCCAGTCTTAGAAAATACTGGGTTCTGGTGATGTAACATAGAATCATAGACAATTAGATCTAGAAAGGGAGTTCAGGAGGTTATCTACACCAGCCCTCTCCTCCTCAAGTGTATCAAGATCGTCTTTAAAAGTTGTGTGTTTAGTCTGTCCTGGAAAGCAAGATTTTTTTGTGATATCTTTTATTGGACCAACCGTATAGTTGGGAGAGTTGTTGGACAAGATTTTGGGCATCATGTGCTCTCCGGTCTCAAAGTCCTTCAGTGACAGTGATTCAACAACCTCTTTAGATAACCATAACTACTAACTAGCTAAGTAGTTAGCAAGATTTTCCTAGCATCCAACCCAGTTTTCATTTGCTACAAATTACAGTGTCCGTTTTCTTGTTGTTCCTCAGTGGACATAGAAAATTGAACTCTTTCATGTGTTTGAAGGCTGTTTTCATGTTCCTGCTTGGTCTTCTCTCTCTCAGACTAAATAACTCAGTTCATTCAACCTTTCCACATAGGTCTTGTTTTCTAAACCTTTTACTATTCTTGTAGCTCTCCCCTTGACTTTTTCCAAATTATCTACATATTTCTTAAAGCATAGTGCCAAAAATGGACACAGGATTCAAGCTAAGGCTTCACCAATATCTAATAAAGCAGAATAATGACATCTTGTATTGGCTTTTTTGTTGACTTGCATTCAGTTTGTGGTCCAGTATAACCTCCAGAGTCTTTTCTGTATATTGCTGCCTGGCCAGTTACTTCTCATATTATATTTGGGAATTTATCTTGAGGAAGTTGATGTGCTGCTGCAGGTCACTGGAAGAAATAATTCAATTTTGATTTTAAAGTTAATTAAAATGATAATGAAACTAAACCATTTCGCAAGGGATTGGTTCATCAATATGCACAGGATAGTATTGCCTTTTTTCCTTCATAATGATGGTCTCTGCTCTTTTCTGTGCTTGTTTACTGAGGACATTATTTTTCAGTTATATCTATATACTTACGGTATACCAGGAAAATGAAACCACTATAATTATGTAGGTATAAATCTAACATGTGGACACTCTGGGTGTTTGTACACGTGCCAGGCGACTGCTCCAATGCACGGTGATTATGGTGTGTCAGAGCAGACTTGATTTATTGAGTCTGCTGGAGCGTACTAATTAGCGCACTCCAGCCAGCCTCTGCATTTTGTGTATCAGCGTCCCCACACTTCAAAGTGGCAGCAGGGGTGCTTTAACTAACGTTCATTTGACGAGCTTTAGATAAAGCGCCCCCGCTGCCATTTTGAAGTGCGGGGATGCTGATACATAAGCTGCCACAGGCACTTTAATTAGAGTGGGTCTCAGAGCCTCTCTAATTAAAGTCCCCCCCGCAACCCCTCAGCCCCAGTCTCAGAGCCTCTCTAATTAAAGCCCCCCCCCAACCCCTCAGCCCCCCCCAGAGTACAAGTGAAAAGTCCTTCTTTTTCTAAGGCCCTCTCTACGTGTCACAGGTATTGCACAATCAACTAGATAATTGCACAATTAACTGAGACCAGCTACGCCTGCAAAGTACCTGTCTTGCCACATGAAGATCTAACCAGCTATAAAGTTAGACCTTGAAAATGTGTAGTGTCTTTATAACTGGTTGCTATCCAGCTTTAATTTACACCTGTAGCAGGGTCTCTACTGTGGCTGGGAGCCCTGTCACGTGACCAAGCTCCTAGCCTTGGGAATGCGTCATGCCCAGTCGGGGCCGGGAGTCCCACAGCTGAGGGCACTCTCAGCCCCAGCACCCATGGACTCCGGGACCCAGCAGCACCTCATTTGTAGCTGCGGGACTCTGGGGGGCTACAGCTGCTGCAATCTTTCAGCTGCAGCGGGGTGTGGGGCATCTCTGTGGCTGGGAGGGGGCTCTCAGCTGCAGGAGCTTGCTTCTTGCTGGTGCAGGGGGAGTCCAGGATTTACCTGCATGCCTTCACCTGCATGTGGAGAGGGGTCCTAAATAAGTGTGGGGGGGAGGATTTTGGGGGGTTAATTAGCCCAAACTGCTTCCAAAATGGCAGATATCAAACTAATAAAAGGCACTCATAACAGACTAGAAGTTTTTACACTGGGAGTTGTTATGGCATAACGACTGGACTTTAAATTTGTACCTTAACCTATACCTAAAGGACTCTGGGAGGTTAGCACCTTATTGGTTTGTCTTGTATGGGTAAAGTTTTTGGAGTGTTCTTAAGTGACAGTTTCTATCCTCATTTTCCTATTATTTCTTTTTGCCGGGAAGCCTGCAGATTACATCCTGGCTGCTTTAAATTTTGAACATTTTAAAATTTAAAGTATGTATTATTCTTTGAGAATTACTAAAAAATCATAAATCCTTAAGAGGGTGTGTGTAGGGGGTGGGCGTTGTGCGTCAGATTTCAAATATCAAATTTCTGCATGATCCCACCATAATTTATCATCCCTCAGGGTTTCTGGTAAAAATGTGACCAGCAAACTGTGTGTGATGGCATCACACATGTATGTGTTTCTGGACCCTAATGAATCAGCATCTGTTCCTTAAATTAAGTTGCAATGCAGACCAGATTATGAAGGTCTTATATTTTTTTCCATTTTGTTGAAAATAAAGATCTTATTACAAGCAGCACTGCAAGTATGGGTTACTTATAGGATTAAACTTTATTTTCAAAGGTTTAAAATGTGTGGTAGGAAAAATAGGTCTCAGGTCAGTAGTGAATTTTTAATAAAATATTTTTAAATGGCCACATATATTTTAAGTTGTGAAAGTGAAATATAATTTTTATGTTTAAAAAATCTTTACAAAGAACAGAGTTTTGCCCCCAAAAATCACAGTGTTATGAGTAGCTAGGTTAGAGTATAATGATCCATACACAAGGCCAAAGTCTGAAGTCCTCATATATTACTTGTTTATTCAAAACTTCCATTGTGCTTTGAATGTCGAAAAACAGTGAAGAGGTCTGAATATGGCCTGTTGATTATAAGTTATACTTAAGGACCTACCAAATACACGATTTCATGGATATCATATAATTGGCAGTCTCCCATGAAATAGCCAGTTCCCTGTGAAAAAAGCTCAGGGAACCGGCTATGTTCAAAGAGCCGGCAAAGAGACAGCAAAAGGCTGTCTCCTAGATGGGTGGGGGCAGGGGTAAGGGGCCAAAGAGAGAAAAAAAAAAGGCAGGCTGCCCATCTCCTGAAGCAGGGAGGATGGGGGAGTGTTAAGGGGAGAGGCAGGAAAAGTTTTCCTTGCTCCCACCCTCCTGCCTTCCTGGCAGCAGCATGGGGTTGTGCCCCTTGGTGCTGCAGGGCAGGCAGAGTGTGCGTCGCCAGGACAGCACAGGGCGCACAGGGGCAAGGAGCTTCTCCACCCAGCCCTGCTCTGCTCTGCCATGCTGGGTCCTGCCCACCAGGCCCCAGAGGCCCCGGGGTAGGGCAGCAGGGCAGGGAGCCCAAGTCTGCAGTGGGCTGTCCACCCTGTGCATAGATCTGGGCGGCACAGGTCCCCCCGCTCCTCCTGGGAGTTCATTCAATGGCAAGGAGCCAACCCCCCCATTGCCCAAGCCCGCAGCAGGCAGCCCGCACCACTCCGGCTGAGCTGCCCATGGGGGAGGGCTCAGGTGCTGCTGTGGGTGGCCGGGGGCTGCACACCTAGGTCCCTGGCCCCATAGCCCTGGCAGCTTGGGGCCCCCTCCGGCACGGCTTGGGTGGGCAGGAGGCTGGGGGGGGCACCAGCGGGGCTGGGGGGATTGGGAGGTAGTGAGGGGCACTGGCAGGGCCAGGGGGCTTATGGCTTGGGAGTGAGGGGCCTGGACCTGTGTTGTGTGAGCTAAGGGGGCAGGGAGACTTTCCATGGTAAAATACCCTAAATCAAATATCAAAATGTATAGGTATTTAGAATTTATTTTATTACTTAGTGACTGAGGCACTGGTAGGCTTCCAGATTGCTTTAAGATTGTAAATATGTCAATAAAACATTGTGTTCAGTTGATACCTGTATGTATCATGGTTCATTTTAAGCATGGACTTGGGGCTTTTAATCAGAGAATTTGCAATTTATCAGGGGAAATCAGGATCCCTGGTGATAATTATTGAATTAACAAACCAAGCAGCTCCAGCTAGGGCTTTCAGTCCATGCCTGGGAGGGGCGGGACTTATGGCACCCCTCAGCCAATCAGAGGTGGGGGGAGGGGCATGTTGCCCCGCCTTCAAAATGGCAGGTCCAGCCATGTTACAGTTATTTAATTGGCTGCTGGGGTCCATGAATTTGGTAGGTCCCTAGTTATGCTTCAGGAATATGCTTCAAGCAGGTGTAAAACACAATTTCTTCTTAAAGCAAACAGAGACTTTTTGAACGCGGGTTTCTTTCCGCACGGGCTCACTCCTGCTCTAATGCAATTTTCTAGGAACTTCTTTGAAAGCAAGTTAATGAAATCCACAATTAAAAGCTATTGCTAAAGTCAGAGGATTTAAATAATATAAGGAGAATCACATAAGGCTAGGGGCCACATCCTATTATCTGGATGATAAGGTGCCCGGCATGATTTTGGGCAGTAGTAGAATAAAGTATAATCAGTTATTCTAGGGCCAGGATCACTGCAGTCAGAAGCAGTCACGACTCCGGGGCAGTTCTGGGTTTTTGCCCCACTGTGACTCAGTCGACTTGCCAAAATATTTTCTAAAGCTCTGAGACTATCTGGTCACACGACAAGTGACTGGTTGGTAGATTAACTGCTCACACAAATCTAAGTGACCCAGCTGACACTTCCACTAATCACTTCAGGCCTGTTGAAACCCTGGGACCTCTGGCTGTTTTTTCAGTCATGCAGAACTGTGAAGGTTGCAAGTCAAACACACTGTAGCAAAATAAAATGACTTCCATGCCATTTTTTAAAATATATTGCTCTATAAATCTACTATGGCCTTTTGAACTGCATATTACTATAGGACTGTGGGAAAACCCCTTTTGGGAGAGAAATGACACAGTTGATATTTATCACTACAAAGTCCATTGCAACACACCGTCTCCTTTCCATAGAAATAAAGGTTTTTGAATTACAGATGATAAAAACATATTCACACCCCAAGCGAAACCAGCATTTTCCTGGATTTTTGCCAGTATCGGCTTGGGTGTGAAATTCTTGACATTTTGCATTAATTTTTTACAGTAGCAGAAGCACATTTCCCAGCTGAAAACTCCTTTACCACCCTGTAAATGGCATTGGGGTTGGGCTAGTTTAAAGAGAGCAGACTGAATCTGTAGGCCTCACGGCTGGAGAGAGCCATAGTCCACGGCACCATGCCACTCCATGTTGTGTACAAGGCCTGTTAATTGAATTTATCCTGGAGCAGTCCCCTACCTCAATTAGGACATGAAACCTTAAAAACAAGCAGCATAAGAACTTGAAGTAACAATCTTTTTCTTTAAAATAAAGAAATTAAAATTGAAATCAATATTAATGCACTAGGGAGACTGCATAGTTAAAAGAACAAGGAAACATTAGTATTGAAAATGTTGTAAATTGAGCCACAGTGCTCATCCTGGGTCATTCAAGCTATATATTTGTAAAGATAATTATATTACTTTATTCATGTAACCAGTAAAATGAGAATAGGAAGTAGTGAGTGCATACAATGTGGCTGAGTTAGCACTGACCCAGGAACCTTACATCAGCATCTCCAAATATCTAACTTTGCAGTCTCGACATTGCATAAACTTATCTTTTTTTGCATTTATTTTGCTAGATTTCAACAAACGGAGAGAGGATGTTAATCTTAAAACAAGGATCAGAGCCTTACAGTGAGTTCTGGATTCAGCTGTAATGTTTTCAAAGCTTTAAATATTTCTGGTAAAATGGGTATTTGTTCCAATGCGATTCTGCAGAAAGAAGGGTAAAGAGTCTTCTGTCACAAGAAACCAGGATTAAACCCCATAAAAAGGGTCTTGCAGAGTGAGGAGAGCAGATGTTAGGCAAATACAGAAAGAATAGCTATCATAACAGCTGATGGCTTTCAGATTGTTCAGCTGTTCCCATGCCAACTGTGACACTATTTGGAAAGAAGATCACAGCCTTTGCTATACCTGTGAGTCTATACCCAGACAGTGACCATCTCCTTTTTTCTTTGTCCTTTCAGAAGCCAGTGTAGCCAGCCCCAGCCAATCTTAGACACCAACTTTGTCTTTACCAAAAATATATTAGAGGTAATTATACAGAAATAGACAGGGCCAGTTGCAATCTCTGTTAATATTACAGAAACCATTGATAAGTCAGCACTAAGATATTAAAATCTATTTTCTGAGGTTACACGTGGGCAAAAAATCCTTGCCTTTCATCACAAATCAAAGGATCTTCTGTCCAAGGACTGACTGCAGTTTAGGATACATACAGATGCTACATTAAGATGGACCTAACCAGGGTTAGGTTGGTCTAAATGCCCAATTGGACAGACATGCAGAGGGCTTACATTACCCCACACACTTGATGGCACACTTGATGTAAGTTAGTTCATCTGAATAGGTGAACTAACTTAGATTGAGATCGAGTTAATCTGATCTCATGGATACCTGTATGAGCTCACAGGGCAGCTGCAGGGCTGGGAAAGCCCAGCAGCTCATCCCAGCCCCACAGCTGCTCTATTCCAGCTTTCCCAACCCTTACTGGGCTATTTTTAGCCCCCCAGCATCTCCTGACCAAGCAACCCTCCTGCAGACCCACTAGCCCCTGACCCAATCCTGCCTGTCCCTCGTCTCACCCTGTATTATTTACACTGGTTTCCCCAACACTGGTGAACAGATGCACACAGTGCTCCCGGTCTGTGTTCATGTGGCTTAAAGTGAGCCATGTGAACATAAGCCAGGCGAGGTGAATAGCTGTATGCACCCGTAGTGTCTGTGTACACATATGATATGATCTGTTGATGTGAATGGGTACATATATGATATGATCTGTTGATGTGAATTGGAGTTATGCATCTGTACAGAGTTAAGTAAGAACCTGACCACTCTATCATAGACAATTAGATCCTGTGATCACAGACATCAAATTACAGTCTTTCAGAAGATAACTAAGTCTTTATGAAAATGTAACTTGGAAATACAGTGGCCTTACCTCCTTGAAAAATGACATTCAGTTAGCAAGTAACATTAGGTCATGCACAGAAAGTCCACTTGTTGACTGCTAGGAAGTCTAACAGTAAGTTAGTTATAATTAAGGTAGCCTGGGGTCCCTTATAACTAGAGTAGCTTGCTGCCCACTATACATCAAGATAAGGGTCATATGATTTCACACTTTTCTATACTTTATACTGGGGCACCCAATCTCATTTTTTTGTCTCTTTCATTAGCGCTAAGGCCGAAGCCTAGCTTTTTATTTTGTTTAAGCAACTTCAGAAGCTCCGTACTTTTAGATTGTCCAAACAGTCACATTCTTTTTCAATCTTTGAAAAAGATCATCCCATCTATGCGCCCCCACCCTCATTCTACAACTGTGCTCCATGTATGGCACTAGCTGAAGGGAGGTCGTTTTTATGTTCTGGCAGAGACTGCAGAGACTGTCTAACAAATGTTTGTAAAGGCTTCTGTTCAGTCAGCGCTCTAGAGAGAAAGGGTTCTCTGCTTAAATATCAAATCTCTTAGTTTTAAATGTCTGAGCCAGATCTTCAGCTGCTGTCATTGTGCTGGAACTGTGGTGATTCATACCACGTAGGGATTTGGCCCCCTACATTTTGAAGGAGATTGATAATTTTATGAGAGAGAAATTCTCAAAAGAAATTTCTACCTATATACTCTTTTGGGGGCCCCAGGCGTAGCACACAACTATTTATTTTGGTGTTTTGGCATATATGACAGAGATCCCAGAATGGGTTTTTTCCATGTGATATGGCACAGCTGTATAAATACTTAAGACTGAATGAACTTCACATTTAGAATAGATAGCAGAGAACATTACAGTAGAACAGCGGTGCTCAAACGTTTGGCTCCACGGGTCACATGAGTGGCCAGACCACGGGCCAGATTGGGTTCGTGCACCAGGACATTGTTTCTACTAGCCTAGATCAGCCCCTGTACTGCCCTTGCGTGCTGATATTGAGCCCTGTGCACAGAGATCGGGCCCTGGGGCCATCCCCTCCTTGTGCTGGGATTGGGCCCTGGGGCCCTTTGCCACCTTCTCCTAGCCCTGCATGCAGAGGTCAGGCCCCAAGGCCCTGCACTGTCCCTACCCGGTCCTGCACATCAGGATCAGGCCCCACACTGCCCTGTGTCCCTGATGGAGTGTGCAAGCACATGGTTCAGAGGGCTTCCCATGGACCTATGGGGAGTCCCACAGACTGGATGGTGCAGCACTGGGGGCCAGATGGGGCCTGCCAGCCAGGGCTCAGCACCTCTGAGAAAGAACATTGCTATCTATGGTACTTTACTTTGTATTGCCATCTAGTGAATGTTGCTGCATGGAAGTTTTTCATCAAATCAACTGTAATTCAGTCATTGATGCATGAGTTGGATCCTGTTCCCTCTAAACAAGTGAGTAGGATTTGGTCCCCAGGCTGCATGATATTTGTTTCAGTTCCAGCACACTTGCGTAAAGATTTTGCTTGGCTTGATATTCCCTGAGTTTTGTTTTAAAATGAGCCCCTATTTCTAAAGCAGAAACTTAACACAAATCAACATGTTTAATGAACTGTATTATATAAGCTCACAACTTTGATACAAAGTGATAAATGGACTGAGGGTCAAGAACACCAGGGAACTGTCTGACTAAACTCATCTCGGTTTTGAGTTTATAACAAGTCTTGGAAACTTTAACCTTTTTGGAGTTTCATCACATACAGCTTTCTTTGAGAATGTTTCATTATCTCTGCACCTGACCTATGAAGTACCCATAAAAACCAAAGCAGTAATACCTCTGCAGCCAAAATGGTTTTGCTGCTCTCAATTCTTCACTGTAATTATTTAAGAAGCTTATCAAAGTTTGAGGGATGAGGTTTATATTCCAGTTTTGGCTTGCCTGGAAACTAGCACCTTTGGTCAAATGTCCAAACCATCTGCCTAATTTTAATGGGAGTTAGGCTTTTAACCTTCTTATGTACTTCTGTAAACACCACTAGGCACCTGTCTTTAGGCACCTAACTACTTTTTATGAATCTGGACTCATTTTGAATTTCCCAGGTGCTGTGCCACTTGACATGACAATGTGACTAGTTTTCATGGAGCACAGAGGGAAGCTCAGATCTTTTTGTTGATCTTGCAAGGCCCAGTCCTGCAAAGACTTGCTATGTTTGATGATTCTATAATGTTCAATAGGAACCCTGGGTACACAGTGATTGCAGGAACTGGTTTATATAAAGGGAGTTATCTAAGCTTTTAAAGAATTGTCTGATGAGTGTCCCCGTGCCTAGTGACATCACTAAAGCATTCTGCATGGGAAACAAATCTAAAATATTTCCAACTCTAAGAGGGGCAATCATAAATAGTTATAACTGCACTGTGGAACATCCTTCTCTGCTACACCTATGAATAATTCTTTATGCCTACAAGGCTTCTTGCATGTAAAACAGTTCTCTTTTACAAGACTGCTATTATAAACCCCCTATAATTTAAAAAGCATTTAATATTTTAAAAATGATCCTGCACTGGCATCTGTTGGTGCTATTACAGCTTAATTACTCACTTAAGGTAGTAAAGCCTCTTCTCTTGCTCAGTGTTCCAGGCAACATTTGTGACAAAGAGGCTATGATGCATGTCCATCTCTAGTGTTCATGTGGGTGTTAAATAAGTTAAATGAGTGTGTCTGTCCTTGCTTCACATAGGCAGAAGAGAGTAAGTAAATAGAAGGTGTGCGAGAGAATGAACGAGCCTAGCACTTCCCGGCAGAACACGTTCGGTTCTGAATGACTGCAGTGTTAAGTCTGGCTGAAGGTGCCAAGGCAGCTCTCTGGGTCAGCATATAAAGTACCTCGCACATGCAGCTCATGAACGAGAACAAAAGGCAGCGTGAAGCATGTATTCACTCCACGCTGCTTGAAATGCTGAAAGCCACTTTTTAGGAGACAATTTACAGAAAAATAAAAAAGTTTACAAACTGCTTTATGAGACAGTTAAATGGTTCTTGGGGAGAGTCTTCATAATTGAATTATAAGAACAAAAGAAATCTGAGGAGCAAGCAAGGGCCTTAAGGCCCAACATGTTTGACCTCATTTGGTTTAATTGCGCTGCTGGTTCTCTCACTATAGCCTTCCACTGGAACACAGTCTCTGGAAATCATTTAAACTCTTTGCTTTGGTTGCCTTTGTTAGTGATTTAGTCAATAATTTTATGACGCTTTTTGTAAAATAGCTCTGCCTGAGTGCCCCAGTCTTTAGAGTAGGCCCCTTAGGTTTTAACCTTTTACTGGCATAAATATGCCTATCTGAGATCTTTATCAGTACCTCCAATAAATTTGATGACTTCTCTTTGATAATTTTGAAGTGCCTCTTGTTGTTCAGAATAAATCCAACTCTCTTAACTTTTTCAGCTCAGAACTAGGGTTGCCAGCCCTCTAGGATTGCCCTGGAGTCTCCAAGAATTAGATATAAATCTCCAGGAGACCGCTGAGAGTCACACGGGGGATAAATGATAGGGCATTCATTAAAATAAACATTAAATATTGAATCCAATTTATACAGTAATCCAGTGGGTTTTTTAAATGTAATAGTAATGTGTGTTTGCCTCCCTGATGTAAAGTCTATGCACCATAATCCGTAACTGATATATGCAAGCACGCAGGCACTTTTGTGTTGTGTATCATGGGCATGTTGGCATTCCAGAAACCTCCCAAAATAGATTCAAACAGAGTTGGCAACCATTGGCAATGTGTAGGGGGTGCATGAGGGTGCACATGCACCCCCTGAGTGTGGCGGTGCACCCCCTCCAAAAAGGCGCCACCAACACTGCCAGTGGCACCTGTGGGCAGTTGCTACTCACAACGCCTCCCCCTACTCGCCACCGACACCACCGGCGGCGTCTGCAGGTGGTCCATGATTGCCACTGGCCACTGCCAACACTGCTGGTGGTGTCTGTGGGTGGTTACTGACCACTGGTTGGTGCTTGCCATGCCCCACCCCTGCCACCGACAGTGCCACGGCTGCCTGTGGGAGCTCCCTGGTTACCACTGCCATGTTCCTGCTGCCAACAGCACCACCACTGCCTGCAGGAGCTTGACGTGCCCCCCCCCCCAAGCCTCAGGGGGCACGTGGTGTTCATGTTGGCAACCCTACTTGGAACATATATCCTATGGGCATTGAATCTGATTTCAGGCCTACTGGTACATGTGCTCCAAGGTGAAAGCATAGTTCCAGTGGCATGGTGACTGGTACTGCACAGGTTATTCCAGCTGGGAGATCTAGGAAGTGCGTGTGCTCAAGACCAGATTATGAAATGTGAGAGCACCCCAAACTTTTTAAAACTAACATTTGGTCCTTGCCTTTTCTCATTACTATTCCAGCTTTCTGTTGATGTAACATGGTATTTGCCCTTTTGTCTGTTTCCTTGTCCTTCTGTGGTTACAGTAATTTCTTTGTGTAACAATCTCCAGACCTCCTTCCCCCTGCATGTAGATGGTGTTTTTGAATTTTGAATGTATGAGCCTCAGTGCCTTCAGATTGATTGTTTTGAACATTATATTTTTCTATTTTTAATATCCTGGTTGTTTCTAAAGTTTTGATTCATGCCTTTCACAAGAATCCAGTGCTTTTCCCTGGGGTACCTTTACATACACCGCTGTAATAAAACCTATTTCCCCCCCCCCCCCAAGAAATCTGAACTAAGGGCATTGACAGAAGTGACATTTGTTGAATGATCAGCCCCCTGAAAGTGCTCTACAGCCATGCCATGATATAAGTGCACAGCTGCAGAGCATTTTAAAAGTGGCTGATTATGCAACAAATTAACCCTCATGTAATGAGGGATCGGATGAAGGCAATCCAAAGTGGAGTGCACTCGTCTAACTTCTGTCTGCCCCTGAGTGTGATGTGACTGGGGCTGGGATGATGCCCTCGGTGCTGTCTGCAGGAAGGGAGGAAGGACGAGGGAGGGAGAGCATGCTGCGAGCTGCGGTTTGCCCAGCCTGAGCTGTGGGGGTGGGCAGGTGGAGTGGAGCCCTGCCACGTCACGGCCCTCCCTCAGCCCCCTCCCCCTCCAGCTCAGGCTGGGCAACCTGAGCCTGCAGCACGCTCCCCCTCTCTCATGCCCCCTCCCTTCCTGCAGACAGCACTGGAGCTGGGAGGGGAGGGGTAGGCCTAGGGGAGAGGGGCTGCAGGCAGGCAGCTCTTTGGCTGGATGGGCTCCAAAGTGGAGCTTGATTTCTACACCTGCCTGAGCAGTGAACATCTGTTGGGTCGGGGTGTGGGGGTTGCTTTAACTCAGCGGTTCCCAAACTCTGATAGACTGAGTACCACCAATTTGAAATGATACAGCCTTAAGTACCACCAGCAAATTTTTCATACACAGGGTAACAGACTATATATTCAAGCAACATTAAAACATTTAGTAATCATCAAACATTGTTTTTTCAGTTACGGTAGCCATATGAAACAATTGTAAATTGGGAAAAAGAGAGTGTAAACCAGGAGTAGGCAACGTTTTTGGTATGAGTACTGAAATAATCACAATGTGTACCTGTAAGGTGCTGGAGGGTAGGCACACCAGGAAAACAAAACTGGGGTGGAGGGTACATTGCAGGACACACTGCATATTAATATAGTTAATAATTATAAATGTTGCTTTTCTTTTTTTTTCTTTTTTTACAGTAAATACCAGGTCTTCTAAAAATTCTAAACTTCATATACTACCTTTGTCCTTGCGTATTCTTTTTTGTTAAGCATGTGTGATGAGAAGGGGGAGAGAAGAGAGAGAAAGAGAGGAGAGAAACAGGAGAGAGAGAGGAGAGGGAAAAGAGAGGAGAAGCAAGGGGAGAGAGAAGAAGAGGGAGAAGACAAAGAGGGAGGGAAGACAGAAAGGACAGAAGAAGGAGAGAGGCGTGGGGAGAGCAGACGCTGGGGAGGCGCTGTGGGCAGGGAAGGCGCAGCTGGGGCGGGGTAAGGGGGCACTGCCCTGGGGCTCTGCAGACTCGAGTGGCAGCAGGGGCCTTCAGTGGCACCAGAGGTTGGGCTCCGCAGGGGTGAGGTGCAGCTGCCCTGCCACCAAGGGGAACACCGCCTGGCCGGGGCAGGATGCAAGGCTCGGGGGGCTCTCTGCTCAGCCTGTGTGTGCCGGGTGCAGCGTGAGTGGGGCAGAGCCCCCTGGGCCGCAGCAGGGACTCCCTGGGCAGGATGCCATGTGTCTGCCACCACCAGGCAGGCAAAGGCACTCGGCCAGCGCACAGTACACAGGCAGCGGCAGTCAGGGGCAGGAGCTGTGTGCACTCCAGGGCAGGCATGGGTGGCATGTGCCCCTTATGCCTGCCTCAGGGTAAGTACAGCAGCAGGAGTGCCCCCACACCTCACTGCCTCTGGAGGTCCCCACATCCTGCGCAGGTCCGGAGGCAGTGCTATGTGGTGCAGAGCCCAGCATGCACCCTGCCTTCCCCCGCATGCAGATCCAGGGGGCACGTGCTCTCCATGTCTGCCCTGGAGTGCACACAGCGGGGGGATCCCTCCCCTCCCCAGCACATCACTGGAAAGGCCCAAGCTGCCTTTGTCCTGGTCCTGCTGTGAGGACAGGGCAAGCCGGCCAGAAGGGAGAAAACCCCCGGAAGCAGTGGGCAGCTGCTGTGCTCTGCACCATGCTACAGCTGCCTGTGGAGCTGCATGGCATGCCATGTGCCTGCCACCACTGGGTGGGCAGAGGACGGAGTGCAGCCTGTATGCGGCAGGCACGTGGCATTGCACAAGGCTCCTGGGCCAGCGGCAGCATGGTGCAGAGCCCATCACACAGTGGCAGCCTGCCTCTGCCCCATGCACAGATCCAGGGGGCATGTGTCCCCCATGCCTGCCCCAGGGTACGCACAATGACAGGGAACACCCCCCATGCCCCTGAATGAGCCGCCTGGGCTCTGTCACACCACCAATGCTGGGGGCCCATTCACCTCAGCCCCTGCCTCTTCCCCCTCCCTCCCTCACCATGGAGGCCTTGATCTGCCCCCACCTCTCCTCTTGCCCTCAACACACTTACCTACTGGGTGCTGTGTTCCTGGCCATGTGCAGCAGGCTGCTGCTGAGCTCTGGGTGTGTGCAGCCCCTCCCTGCAGCCTTCCATGTACCATTTCCAGGTTGTATGCGTACCACTGGTGGTAATTGTACCACAGTTTGGGAACCGCTGCTCTAACTCATGATGCTTTCTGTGAAGCGCCATGAGTTAAAACAGGGAGCTGCACATCTGTCAGTGCCTTACATATTCACAACTGAAGTAGCCAACACCCCTGTTTGAATATTGTACGTTTAGATTCACTGGAGGTTTTTCATAGTAAAACTAACCCCACTGCAACAACCGAAGTTCCAGCATCCTGTTTACTTAGGGCTCATTTCTGCCTCAGCAGAGCTGCTCTGAGAAGCAAAAAGGGAGGAAGTGTCCACCCCTGTGGTGGGTCTGGAGGCAGTGGGCCTTACTCTGCACTGCTCTACACCTTGCCTCATCATTATGCTTGTGCAAAGTAGGTGAAAATTGCTGCCTAGTCAGAATCTTCGCTCATACCCAGTTTGCACAGGTGAAAGGGATGGGAAGCAGCACAATATAGTGCAGAACAGAGCCATCAGGCCTGTTTAAAACATAATATTGCTAGAGGAGCTGAGTTGGCAAGGGAATTTCTTGAATCATGGGGCTTGTTACACCTGTACAGCAGGTACAGACAGCATTCTTCCTAGTGTAGGCTCTGATTAGAGGAGCCTGCTGTGGGATTGTGTGTTCATGCAGTCTACTGCACTACCTGACTGCATCGTTGTGCTCCAAAATGCTTGCAGTCACATTAAAGTAGCCTCCTTTGCATATGCTGAAGGGCTAGGAAGGGCTCTCTGCATTTTCTTCCCCTAAGCTGGAGTGAAAATAATTTGTCCCATAACAAAATAGGAGGGTCAGATACAGTCTTTACACAAGTGTATAAGTCTGAATCTTAGCTGTGATGCTGTATCTGTGGCTCAGGGCTAAGTCACAACCTTTCTGTCTCCGTTTTCCTACCTGTAAAATGAAGATAATTGTGCTTACCTACAGGGGAATTAATTAGCTCTTTGAAAAGTGCTTTGAAGAAGAAAACTGCTACATACAGTAAAAGCTAACTATTAATTATTAAATGGGAGTCAGGATTCAGGAGCTTTATAACAGGGAAAGGTTAAGAGAGTGTAATAAGAGAGAGAGACATAATGAAGCACTGCCCTATAACACTGGCTGCAAAAAGCTAATATCCCACAGTAAAAATTCAGTCTCTGTGGCCCATGTAGAATATTTTGCTCTGTTGCTATAATGATGACACTTAGAATTAGACCGACATAACCTAGAGAGCTCTGGGGACTCATCATCTCTGAGATTTCACTTAATTATTGGCAAACTCTGTCATTTAGTATCCTGAGCAGGCTGTGCTATGTATAACCAACACATCTAATTTGATTTCATCTTGAATTGCTCCTATGAGTGGTCTTGAATGGAACCGCATCTGGTATCTTGGCAACGTCTCTTCCTCCCTTGGAGAGAGCTGTCCTTGAATCTATAAAACAGATCTCTTAAAGGGGGGAAAAATAAACCCTGTCCAAGCTAACAAAGGAAGGCTTTGCTTGCATGTACATTTGATCTGTTTAGGCTTTTAATAATTTTTTCTAGGTAAATTATGTCCATGAATCTTTGTGTTTAAACAAGGGCAGTGGATTTAAAAAGCACTCAAGCTGCTTTGTCTCTAATTGGAGTTTTCAAGAAAGATTTGGTAGCTGCTATGTACAGGTTTGAGCATTCCTGATTTTTCTCTTTACCACATACAATTTCAGGGGAAAAATATCAAGTATGTTTCCAAAAAAAAAAAAAAAAAAAAGAGTGAGTGAGAGAGAGAGATGTGGTTAAAAATGTTCAGAAATGGCTGGCCTACTTTCTTAATGTAACCAAAGGAAGTCCAGAGTGTCAGCACATGCAGGGCCAGCCACATGCACAAGTTAGCAGCTTGCTGTTCAGCTTGTTGTTCCCTCCAGCAGCCCGAAAAGGAAATTCCTGTTGTCTGGCTGCCAGAGAAGAGGAGGCAAATTGCAGCTCAGGTTCTTCTCCAGCACCATATACTCTGCTTTTCCTTGGGGAATTGTCAGGTGTGTCCAGTTGAATTAATGAGAGAACAGGTTTTCAGGCACCGCGCTGCCCTCATTCCGTGCTGCGAGATAGGTGTAAATATGCCACACGTGTGAGTTTATTTCACTAATTTTCCGATTTTCTATTTCTCTGTGAAGAGATGTTTATTCCATATATATAAAGGGCTTAGTCCGTCTGTCTGTGTGTCTGCCTGTCCATAACGCTCTTGGAGCACTCTGATTGGTTGTCTCAGCAGCTTACTAAAACAACCAATCAGAGTGCTCGGAGCACTGCCGTGCTGGCAGGAATGGAGGGGGCAGAACGGGCGCTGGCCTCACCCCCCCTACTATGTCCCCTCCGTCCCTGCTGTCATGGCAGTGCTCCACCATCCCACTCTGTGCCCGCTGTTCCCTCTGGCCCTGGAGGCGGAGGTGGAGTGGGGTGCTGGCAGAAGGGGAGAGATGGGACGGCGAGGCAAGCTTCCTCTCCACCTCCCCACCCCCCGCTCCTGGGAGGTGGTGGCAGCGCAGGGTGGCGAGTGGCGCCCCGTGTCCCCCCCGTGCCTCTCCCCCGCCTGTCATTCTTGTTCACTAGGTTCTGTATAATGAGAGTTTCCTTCTGCCATATAGGGCTTGTTCATTCCCTTTGCTTGGCCTTGTAGGCTTATAAGAGGTTTGAAATGCTTCAGAATTATTCAAGTATTCTAGGGGTTTATATGAATGAATCCTACAAACCTGAAAGCATGAGAATTGTCTCAGTTACCAGTAGATGGTGGATCCCGCTGAGTCTTTTAATGGGACTATAACAGTGACTGTGGCTATGCAGAGTCTGTTCTCTCTCCATGGTAAATCACGTCTACTTGCAGTCTGGTATTCTTTCAGATCCAGACAAACAGGGAGGAGCCCATACAACCTTAATAAGAAAATAAACTTTTCCTCTTAGGTTCATTTTTAATTACCCATAACTCGGGACTCAGTTGATAATTTTTTTCAAACATCATTTTTTGCCCACAGACTAAATATTGCAATCTTCAGACCAAGCCAAGTGAATATTACCGTGGGACTAAAATAACGGAAGATGACTGCAACCTTAACTGTCGAAAGGCCACTTTCCCCTTCACAAACTATTATTCTTGGAACATCATTCTGCAGAGGTGATCCAGTGTTTCTCAACTTGAAGGAAAGCCTGTGCTATCTTGCGTTAGAGCCTAGACACTCTTCCTAAAAGACTAGATGACACAAATAGCCTGTATAATATATATTGTCTGTTTCCTTCCATCAGGACCTCCTATTTTCACAATTTCTCCTAAGTAGAGTGAAACTGCAGTAAAACCTGCAGTCCAAGTGAACTTTTGAACCTTCAGTGTCTGAGGAGGCAAAATGCATTCACCAGTGTCTGTTACTAATAATGCTTTGTACTTACCTAGTAGATTTACATCGTGAAAATTCTGTACAGACATGAATTAGTTAACGGGAGGGAGGTAACCATGAGTCCTCATTATAAACCCAAGGTTCACAATAACACGTTGACTTAGGAGCTGCCCGTTGCCCTCCAGGATGACATTAGGGCAGTAGCCTGATGTACCGTACATGTCAATGGACTGCACCAAGGAGAGGTAGATGCAGGGTTATACTCACTCAGGCAAATGAGGAACTAATTATCAAAACAGGGAAGCTTCGTTTGCTATTCTCTTTATGTAATTATATCTCTCACTTAAAGGATACCTTTCTGCCTGAGCTGACTCATGTCAATACAGTCTGCTTCTTTCAGGCACTGGGTGTTAATTGCTTTTTATTATTTTGTTAGTATTTTTGAAGGGCCTTTTGGATGGTCTCTGGAAATAGAAATAAAGCAGACCTCAGGTCTTTCCTGATCAAATCACTAAAGGAAGGACTGTTTGGAATCTGAAGGGACTTGGTTACTTTGTTCAGATAGTAATAGTGAGGAGTAAACTTCACTTCAATGCAATTCAGAGTCAGTGGAGATAAAAGTCCTGCTTCCAGCTTACACACAACATCTTTTCCTTTCGAAAAGCTAGACTAAGCTTACAACATGAGGCAAATGGACACAGGTCAAGACAAATCTTATCTGTGCAAGTGTATTTATGCATGTTTTCAAGTAGCAATAGGCATGGCCCAAAAATTTGGACTCAAATTTAGATTCAAACTATGTTACTCGGGCCTTTCTCTTGTTTGGTATGACCTTGCACTTGAAGACTTGGATAGAGTACAATAGTAGGTGCTTCATACAATAAGTTCATGCTAAGGATAGACTCTTGATGTAGAGATAAATCTGACTGTGCTGAATGAGCCCGAATGTGTGTGCGCTCTCCTGTCTGGGGTTATGATGTGACATGGCCCAGTGTCAGCCCAGGAAAGCTGTTTGTACATATTTAGTAGTCCCCAATTTTATTGCTTGCTTTACAGAGGAGAAGACTGAGGCACAGAGAAGTTAGGTGACTTGCTCAGATCTCCTGACCACCTTCAGCTATGTGAGCCAGTGGACACCACTGCCTCTTCAAGAACTATTTTGTTATTGAATTTATCTCAGAGACCTGATTTATTTTTTCTCTGAAAAGCATTTGCCAGTGGTTTTCCACTTGATATGTCAGAAGCAAAAGTGTTTCACCAATTTCTTCAGAATTCTCTCACCATCATCCCTTTGTCTGGACCCTTTGTCAGTTCTTCTATCTGTGAATTGGTGATACTACACACATATCTTCCTGTGCCTCACTGGAAAGACCTCTGTGCTCTGTGCCCTGTTTCACTGTTCACAATCACTTAACTCAAAAAATCCTTTTGGATTCATTGAAGTTTTAAATGCATGTTTTGTAGGGAGGAAAAAAACCCAACTTGTGCTGGTTTGATTTGCAAGAAGAGGGAAGATATTGGTGAAGAGCAGTTTGGGCTCGGTGATATGTAATCTCTTACTCCGGCTGGTGTTTTGTAAAAACGTTCTGGTCTGCTGATGTCCAAAAGTACCTGGATTCTTTTCTTTAAAACATACATTTAAAGAATCTCCTGCTAAAATGTATTGAGGAAAGGCTCTAAGTTTTAAAAAATATTAGCTGTTTAAATGTCATAGAGTCAAAGAGACGTAGGGCTGGGAGGGATCTAAAGAGATCATTCAGTCCCACCCACCCCTCTGTTCTGAGGCAGACTCCAGTCTTCTTAGACCATCCTTAGCAGAAGTTTTGCCTACCCATTCTTAAAAACCTCCAGTGCCAAGGATTTCCCATCATCTGACACTTAACATTCATCAGTACGCAGAGCTGACAGCATTTCAGTGGAATGTCTTAGATTTTAGATTAAGAGAAACAAGATAAACCTTAAAAGAGCAAAAGTTAACTATTCCTGGAAGAGCAAAATGGTTACTTAACTCTCTGAGCTTAATGTGCCTCACAAGCTAGCAGCTACCTGCAGTCAAACTCCTTAAAAAGGTAAAGGTGTGTTACAAAGAAGACTGTCCTAATGGTCCCTTAGGCAGAGTACAGATAGCAGAGGGATCCCCTGCAGCCCTGTACCCTGCTATTTTATTGCTGACATCACTTTGTATCACAACCATCTGCTAGGAGTGTGTGCCCCCATACCTGCTTTTCTCTCTGGTGACTGTATACTTCTACTCATTGAACCAGCTTACTTCCATTAAATCTACTTTACGTCCTTTGTGAGACATGGAGATCAGAGGCTAAATGTGTATGAAACCACGCACAGGCAGACCTCATCCTTAAATCTGAGCTAAGAACTATTCATTCATTTTGCAGTGCCGCACGTTAGGAGTATGCAACCAGACTTCGTTGGCATTAACGGTTGTATAAAAAGTGTGGTGACACACAGGCAAATGCATCTAAGCCTGCATGACAGCAGCCTTAACAATTATGTTGTAGAAGGCCAGACCTTGAGAGAGAATCCAACGCACAGATTCATTTTACTGCTCTGAGCTCTAGCTTTCCAAGTTCATTTATCCGCCCATCGCCAGCAGAGGGCAATCTGCACAAGCTTTAGTAGAGAAATCCAAGCATCAAAGCAAAAAGACAGTAGCACGTTATTGATCTTGCACTTGGTCTTTGAGTTTTAAACGCACTGATTTTGTTTTCCTTTCAAGCTCCAGGTATTCAGTGTTAGGGGAAAGCACCTGTAGAAATGGAACTTCTTTGAAAAAACAGCATAAAAGCAATCACGGTGACAATCACGATGCATTTGGTTTGTCAAAGAAAAAAGGGATTGTATTTGCTGTCCTCAGGGTCATGGCTATTGCATTAACTGCAGGTTTTTTGCAAGGTTTGCTATTGGCACGGTACAGCTGTGACTTCGGTTTCATTGTTTTCACTCAAATGTAGAGTTGTAAAAATTCTTGCTTTAATGGAATAGGTGAGGAGTCCAGGGTCTCACACTCCTCTTCAAGTTCCCCTTAGTGCTGCTTTTCCACAAGACACTGCCTGTACCCCATCAACTCCTCATCCTTTAATGTAGATTATATGACAGTTTAAGCATAAAGAAACTTTTTGTAAAGGCTGTTAGAACTAGAAGGTAGTGTTGGACATCCCTACTCAGTTGCTCTCCATTTGCTCTGTCCACTGCCATTCACTCTATGGGGCAGGGACTGCATCTTCTTATATATTTGTAAACCATGTGTACAAGTGGCTCCAATTTTAGGTGCTGAGCATGAGATCTTTTATTCCTTTCAGAAGTCTTCTTTGGATATGGATGTGGCTCTACTCTTCCTGGTGCACTCAGAGCCTGTAGGAACTGTCCCTTTCTTTCAGCAATTAAGACAATGGGTCCTAGACACTTGTGGAAGGAAGGCTAGACAGAGAATCCAGAAATGTTCTACAATTCCAGGCTAGGTGAAATGTTGCCCCCATCTTTTCTTGCTCACCCGAGATCTTGTTTTGAGATTGTTTTCAAAAGAGCATATTCAAGCCATAGGAAAAATCTGATTGCTTTGCAGATGAACGTATTGCGTGCATGTGTAAATCATGGGGTTCAGAATCTGGGCCTGAGCCTTCCTTTGACTGCACAGATGTCTCAAGATAAAATCATGAGTATTTTTTTGGTTATGTTAATGCTGTCCCTGTCCTGGAATTATGTGAGAGGCAAGGATTTTTTTAAGGTGATATCTTTTATTGGACCAATTCTATAATTGAGATAAAGTTAGGCCACCTTTTCAATGCAAGGCATTCTTCTTCAGGTCTGAGAAGGGAAGCAGGCACAGCGTTTTTGCTTTTGGCTTTACTGTCTCATGGCTTCTGTCTGCTTTCAGAGTCCCATTGCCTTTTTCCCACTCTCAAACCCCCGCCCCTTCCCCTCCAGGGTAAATTACTTCAGGATTGTGCCAAGGGTCTGGGAGGGAGTGGGGAGAGGAAAGGAAGTATTAACCTTTTACATTGATTGCCATTCTAAACAATTCCAGCTCAGAATCAATCTTCTTGCTGTTTACTAATTAAATTATTGCCAGCCACACAAATAAACATTACCAAGAGGCGGGAGGAAGGAGGGAATTAGCTTCCATTCACACATTTGGGAGGGAGGGTTCCTTTGAGAGGTAAATCTGATAGCAGAGAGGGCAGCAGCAAGAGGGCAGCTGGCTCGGTCCTCTGCTCCTCCTGCCAGTGCTAGTGAAACTGTGCATGAGTCCCCTTTCTCCAGATGAGCCTGGCCTACCCTGAGATCCATTACTTAGGAGAAATGGAGTGGACATGAGACCTACACCTTGCCTTGATGATTTTACTTCTATCAGGGGAAATAAAAACCCTTCCCTTCCCCTTCTCTTCCTCTGACAATCTATGGAAGAAAGATGAAAGGAATAATTACAAACCCAGATTGGCTTGGGGTGGGGGGGGGATATATAATGGGTGGGGGAAATAATTCCTTCAGCTCTGATTATTGTATTGTCCTGACCTTGGGACAATCTTAGTGTCCTGTTGTTGGCACTGCTGCTTTCTCCCGGTGGGCTGGATTCAACTATTGGTTACAGCAGATCAGAAGCTGGCCCAGCCTAAATATGCAAGAACATGTCAGTGTTTCTAAGCTCTCAGTTTTCCCATTCATGAGTGCCCCACAAGAAAATAAAGCTGACTTCACATGTGGAGGGATTTTTTAAATTATTTCTATTCTAAAGAGCTGGACAGAGTGCAAACAAAGGGCCTGCTCCTGCTGCGGTGGCAGGCAGTGGTTATACACGGGGTGCGCTCCATGCTCTGCTGTGGGCTCTCTTACAAAGAACTAAGTCAGAGGCAGTAGTAAGCAAGAGGCGAGCGCTGACACGCTAGCAGACCCTGGAGATTGCCTCTGAGGGATGAAGGAAGAAATACTGTTTGTTTAAAAAACCAAAAACCCTTAAGAAGATAACTGCACCTTCTCCTTAATGAAAATGAGCAAATTCCAATGCGTTTCTTCCTCTGCCTGCTACATGATTTGCTTCAGCTTCATTTCACATGCTGTCTCGCACAATAGCCTCCAGGGATTCACAGAGAAAAAAATTTAGCTACCTCACCTTCTCTGCCCAACTCTTGCCTTACCACATAAAAATTATATGCTGCTTTCCTCACAAACCAGCTTTAGTTGTCACTGTAGTTAAGACTATGTCAACACATCTATTATAAACTCCTCTTGTCAGGAATTTACACGTTGGCTATAAAAATTCCCTTTTCACTTAATCTTGGCATAGATGGTGAAAGCCTGGGAGCACATTAAAAAAAAAATCAACATATATTATTTAGATTTTAACATGTTCCAAGAAATGAGAAATTCAGAATTAAGGCAGATACTGTATCATCAGGCACAGATCTAAATCAACAGCTCCAGCTACTGTGCATCATTCTCCACTCAAATAAATCACTTTGGAATACCCTGTGTTATGTGTTGTTGCAAATATGAGAGCTGTCATATACCAAGTCGGGGTGGCCAGTCTGCGGCATGAATGCTGGAAGTGGCACAGGCAACCTCTGTGTGTGGCACCGAGCAGATCAGGAAGGTGACAGGCAGCATAGCAGCCAGTAGGGCAGGAAGCAGAAAGTTGAGCAGGCGATTGGGCATGGAGCACAGAGCAGTAAGCAGAAAGCAGAGCAGCAGCTTAGGAAGAAGAAGGGGATCAGAGCGGCATTCGGGGAGGGTGCAGAACTTATTTCGGGCATGCCTGCCTGCCATAAAGGTTGGCCTCCACCATACCAAGTCATTTAACAGGAATGAGAACAAACCCCCTATTCTTTTTGTATTACAATAAGCAAGTTGCAAATGATCCTGTGTATAAAAGGGTTAAATCCTGTCTCCCATGCCAGGTGGCTGGGCTTAATGCACAAAGGTTTAACTTGAGCTAAGAAAGAATTATGTTTCTCTCCCCAAAGCCCTGTCACCATCTGAGCACCTTAATCACTAAGGCAGTTATCCGTACAGCTCCCTTTGAGGTACAGAAGTGTTATTGTTCCCATTTTACAGGGGGAGCACTGAGGCACAGAGAAATTAAATGATGTGGCTATGTTCACCCAGAAAGTCTGTGGCAGAGCAGGGAAATGAACCCAGCTGTCTGGCTCATGCTCTAACTACCAGACTCTCTCTTTTCTCTCATGGGTTGGTTTGGGATGATCCTGACTGGAGCACAGATCTGGACTCATGGGGTCCCTTCCAGCCCTACATTCCTCTGATTTTGTGACTCTGGAAAGGTAGCACAGCAATTTCTGGCCCTTAAAAAGCTCTAAGGCTCCACTCTCCTCTGCCTCTACTGTATTTCTGCTCTGTTGTGTCCTGCCACTTGGCAGGACACAGCAACCATCAGCTACATCCTGTTTCTCCAGGCTCACCTTGCTGTATGAGATCTGGCTTGGGCTGCCCAGAGGTGGAAAAAGCCCTTGTGTGCATGTGTCATATCCTGCCATCCCCTCATGTGCAGTGGAACACCAGTTCTGGTGCATAAGGGACTGTAGGGCAGAGAGCGCAGGATTTGCTCAATATACCATAGCTGCTATCATTGCATTTCATCTAGTCATATACAGCTTGAAACTGGAGCTTACACTGAACAAAGTAAACTACTACATGTTTGGCGGAAGAGACTGTGGTAAAAGAATAATTCATAGAACAGAAACCAATATCATTAAAAACAGTACTTCTCTGTCAAGTTCATCTCAAGTTCATTTTCAGATCCTACAGTAAGTTACTGAGTAAGAAAAAAGTAGAAAAAATTCAGGGCTCTTGATGGCTAAAACCAATGCACCTTGAGACAGGAGCACATTTTTATAAGTATGTTCTCTGCCATGTGAACACGTACACCCGCATGAGTAACTCTCTGCATGTGGATAAGTGTGCACATGTGTATGCTTCACATCTAAGGTTACAAACATGTTTGTACCAGTGCAAACTATTTTTCTAAAAGTCCATTTCTCTAAGTCTTACCTAAACTGCATCACTTTTATTCATGTTCAGGTAGTCCCATTGACTTCAATAGCATTGCCAGAGATTACTTTTACATTTGATCTTACCTTGGAGTAAATCTGGAATTAATGCTTTTGAAGTTGGTGTAAAAGCAGGTTGGCATCAAAATGAGATCCAATAAGTGCAAAAGAAATTTATAAAGCAAGTTTTTGTGTAATATGCTCCAATGGCTTTCAATAATAAAAAACACATTGTAAATGGCCAAGAAATTAATCTTTAAAAGGCAGCTGTAGCCCATGTGTATTAGCTATTTTTCAAAGACATTTCCTCTGGATTTTTGTTACCTTATTTAATGTGTATTTTCAGCTAGCAGAGATGTTATGCTCCATGGGATAAATATAATATGCATTTTTAAAACATTTATAAATATGTATTCACCCTATGGACCAGCATAGCACTGTAGAAGCTGTGTTGTGGTCTGCCTTGAGAAGAAAGCAGTCTTTAAAAATAATTATATATATACTGAGGTATATTCTCAACACAATGCATGGGGATTTAGCCACATAAATTTCATTAACACTAATGAGAGGTGTGCCGCTAAAGCCCTGCATATCAAGACATCATGCATAAAGAAAAGCCTACCTAATGATGTATTTACTTATTAAACCAGAACAGCTCTGAAGGGCATGAATGTTTAGCTATTTTTCTTTATTTTTAAAGGGAACTTAACCAAACACACTAACACAAACACACACGTGTCTATCCCGTGGAACTGGAAATATTAATTTTTGGCTCTGTTTTCAGATTTTAAAAAACTCTGTTAAAACTGCTCTTCAGTCATTATTTTTTGCAACAGGCAAATGACAAATGCCCTCTGTGGTGCTGCCTGGAAACATGCAAATAATTTAATCTGTATACGGGCCTGTCACTTTTGTGCTAGATTAAACAGGTGTTGTAGTAAAGATGGCTGTAGTATGTTTCAGGAGTGCTGAGGTTGTGACACATACCAGTCGAAGCTGGGAAATTCACAGTTCAAGCCAGCTCATTTTTTCAGCTCACTCCTATGCCTTTTAAAAACTTTTTTCTTTTGTGAACAATGGAGCGAGTAAAGGGCAAAGTGCCTGTGTTAAGTGAATGCTCTGTTTTTAGTGCGTGCATGTGGG